>NC_139508.1:1706829-1814035 GCF_008360975.1 Lichenostomus cassidix | reverse complement strand
TATTTCCCTATAAAACTGAATTTTACCTTTGGGCTCCTCCACGAGGCACACCCTCTTGAGCGCAGGGATCATCCTGACCCTGAACACCTTGCTAGAACTGAAATATTTCACTATAAAACTGGAATATTTCACTATAAAACTGAATTTTTTCACTATAAAACTGAAACATTTCCCTATAAAATGGAGTTTTACCTTTGGGCTCCTCCACAAGGCAGACCCTTTTAGGCGCAGGGATCATCCCCACCCTGAGCGCCTTGCTGCTGACGCGCTTGAATTTCAATATTTCAATATAAAACTGGAATATTTCACTATAAAAATTCAATTATTTCACTCCAAACCTATTTCTCATTAATTTTTCACTCCAAACCCACTGACCTTTGGGCTCCTCCACGAGGCAAACCCTTTTAGGCGCAGGGATCATCCCCACTCTGAGCGCCTTGCTAGAATGGAACTATTCCAATATAAAACTGAAACATTTCCCTATAAAACTGGAATATTTCCCTAAAAAATTGAGTTTTACCTTTGGGCTCCTCCACAAGGCACACCCTTTTTGGCGCAGGGATCATGCCCACCCTGAGCGCCTTGCTAGAACTGAAATATTTCACTATAAAACTGAATTTTTTCCCTATAAAACTGAAATATTTCCCTATAAAATGGAATTTTACCTTTGGGCTCCTCCACAAGGCACACCCTTTTAGGCGCAGGGATCATCCCCACCCTCAGCGCCTTGCTAGAACTGAAATATTCCAATATAAAACTGAAATTTTTCACTATAAAACCAATACTTTTGCCTATAAAATTCAATTTTTCACTCCAAACCCACTAACCTTTGGGCTCCTCCACGAGGCAGACC
The DNA here is from genome assembly GCF_008360975.1 of Lichenostomus cassidix. Classification (NCBI taxonomy): domain Eukaryota; kingdom Metazoa; phylum Chordata; class Aves; order Passeriformes; family Meliphagidae; genus Lichenostomus; species Lichenostomus cassidix. The sequence goes on along the minus strand of NC_139508.1, from coordinate 1,813,182 downwards.
CTTTTTGGCGCAGGGATCATGCCCACTCTCAGCGCCTTGCTGCTGACGCGCTTGCGGGGAAACGGCTGCAGCGCCTGCCGAGCTGCCTGTGTCCCCAGCGAGGGGACAGCAGCGTCAGAGGAGCTGCACAGCTGCACCTCACCTCCTGACACCGACACCTGGGGGAAAGGAAATGGCAGAGCCTCAGAAAGGTGATCAGCTGGCAAGAGATGCTGAGAATGTGGGGAATGGAAGGGAAATGGAGATGGAGACAAACTGAGCATATGGAAAATATAAGGGAAATTGAGGTGAAGAGAAGCTGAGAATATGGGAAATGTAAGGGAAATTAAAGACAAGCTGAGAATATGGAAAATATAAGGGAAATTGGGATGAAGACAAACTGAGAATATGGAAAATGTAAGGGAAATTGGGATGAAGCTGAGAATATGGAAAATATAAAGGAAATTGGGATGAAGACAAGCTTTGAGTTAAAGAACAACTAGCAAACAATGGTTTGGCCACTGGAGGTGAACAATCCCCTCTGCCTGCAGACAGCTCCAAGGGTCAGAGCAGACCCTGCCTGATGGCAGAGAGTCCAAAAAGCAGTTTTTAGGGTTTAAAATATAACTCTGTGTGGTAATGGGATGATTCTTATAGGTTGTGTGTAAATGTTGTGGTGTTTGGAGCTTGTTCTGGATTGGTTAATGAGAATTAGAATATTCAACACAGAAGATGATTTATTGTATTGTAAACAGCAAAAAGATATTTCTTTCTCTCTCTCTCTCTAGTTTCTCTGCCCTGCTCTGAGCTGTTTGGCACCCCTGGCAGCTCTCCTGCACCCACCCATGGGGTTTATTTATTTATTTCACAATAAACCCCAATAAATTTATTGTGAAATAAATAACCCCATGCTCTAAGATCTAATTTCAGAGATCTCTTGTCTCCATCCATCCTCATCACCAAACCCCACAGAATTCAATCCCACAGCTACTCTGGCAGCCCTGGCAGGTTTCTCACACCCACCCATGGGGTTTATTTATTTATTTCACAATAACCTCATGATCTAAACCTGATTTCAGAGATCTCTCATCTCTGTCCCAGCCATCCCAAACCCACCAACAGCCCCTCCAACCCCACAGGATCAAATCCCACAGAAACCTCCTCTGCAGCTCTGCCCAGCAGCTCTTCCTGCAGCTCTGCCTCTCTTCCCCCTGCAGCCTCAGCCTCCTCTTCCCCCTCCTCGATTCCTTCCAGAAATTGGGGTTTTTCCTCCTCAAAATCGCCTTCTTCCTCTTCCTCGTTATCCTCTTCCTCCTCTTCTTCCTCCTCCTCGTCATCCTCATCCTCCTCCTCCTCCTCAGAGGTTTCCAGGGCTCTGGGGTGGCCTTTGGGGTTGTCCCCAGGCTCGGAGCTGAAGGTGATGGAAGGACACAACTCGTAGACTTTCATGCGGTAGAACTTGAAAGCTGAGCTGCTTTGGTCCTGGAGGAACCTGAGGGAGAAAAAAAACGGGAGAAAATAAGGGAAATGAGGAAAAAAAAATGAAAAAGATCAAGGAAAATGAGGAAAAAAACCTGGAAAAAATCAAGGAAAATGAGGTGAGAATGAGATTGTGGAGAAAGCAGAGCTGATTTGGTCCTGAAGGAACCTGGGATGGGAAAAAAATTAGGAAAAAATCAAGAAAAATGAGGAAAAAACACAGGAAAAAAATCAAGGAAAATGAGGGGAAAAAACCCAAAAAAAAATCAAGGAAAATGAGGAAAAAAAAACCCCAAAAAAAATCAAGGAAAATGAGGAAAAAATCCTGAAAAAAATCTTCTTCACCAGGAGATTAGGTTGATTTTTCAGTGGTCACTCCTGGTGTTTTTGGGGAGAAATTAAGGATTCCCTTCCTAAAAATAGCAAATTTCCTCCTCCTCAGCTGATGCTCAGCAGCACTTCCCAAACTCCACTGGTGATAATTCAGTGGAGTTTTATTATTCACTGGATAATTCAGTGGAATTACCTTGAAAATGCACTATTTCAGGGTTCAGGTTGATCATTTAGGTGATGATTTTGATCAATTATTTCTTGATCAAAAATAAATAATCACATTTATCAGTAAATTTGGATTTTTTTCCCCTGAGATATTTCATATATTCACCACGAATGGAGATCAAAAAGAAATAAATAATCACATTTATCAGTAAATTTGGATTTTTTTCTCTGAGATATTTCATATATTCACCACGAATGGAGATCAAAAATAAATAATCACATTTATCAGTGAATTTGGATTTTTTCCCAAACAAACCACAAAAACAAAAAAAAACACAACAAAAACCCAAACCACACACCAAAAACAAAAAAAAACACAACAAAAAAAACCCAAACAAACAAAACAAAAACAAAAAAAAACACAACAAAAATTTTTTTCCCTGAGATATTTCATATATTCACCATGAATGGAGATCAAAAAGAAATAATCACATTTATCAGTAAATTTGGATTTTTTTCCCTGAGATATTTCATATATTCACCACGAATGGAGATCAAAAAGAAATAATCACATTTATCAGTAAATTTGGGATAATTGATTTTTTTCCCTGAGATATTTCATATATTCACCACGAATGAATATATGAAAATTCACCAGGTTGAATTTCCCCAAATCCTCTCTTCCTGAGCTCACTAAACCCACAAATCTCAGCCAAAATTTGGAATATTTTGGTGTTTTGGATGCTTTCAGGTACTCACCAGAGGTCAGGGTTGTCTGCACTGTTGTCTATGCTGAACTGCTCGATTTCTGGTCCCACCTGAGCCACAAACTTGGCGAGTTTCTCTGCAGTTTCCATGGTTTTGGCATCAACTGCAAGACAAAAGGTGATGTTAGCTTCACCCAAACCCTGAGGAGGTGAGAATTGTTCACTTTTTATAATGGAAGAAATGATGGTTAGGATTTGCAGAAAATTTAGTTAAATTGTGTGAGAAGTTTTTCTTTCCTGGTGGAATTTAACATTTCAAATCTAACCCTGAATCCTCACTCACCATCAGGAAAAGATGAAGAACTGAGATCTGTCCACTTAACAAATATATAATAAAAGAATTTTTTTTTCCTGACATAATTTAACCTCTCCACTCTAACCCCAACCCTCACTCACCATCAGGAAAAGGTGAAGAACTGAGAACTGTTCACTTAATAAATATATCATTAAAGAAATTATGTTTAGGATTTCCACCAGAAATTCTTTTGTGTATAACTGAATTGCACAAGTTTATTTTTTAAAATCTCCACTCTAACCCCAGCCCCTCACTCACCATCAGGAAAAGGTGAAGAACTGAGATCTGTCCACTTAACAAATATATAATAAAAGAATTTTTTTTTCCTGACATAATTTAACCTCTCCACTCTAATCCCAACCCCTCACTCACCAGCAGGAAAAGGTGAAGAACTGAGATCTCTTCACTTAACAAATATATAATAAAAGAATTTTTTTCCTGACATAATTTAAGGTCTACCCCCAACCCTCACTCACCATCAGGGAACTGCGAGGCCAGCGGTGGGAAAAGCCCAGGCGACGCCGCTGACTCCTCCTGCTCTGCTTTCTCCTCAGCTGGCCCCGAGCTGCTGGGGCTGGTGGCACCTTGGGTGACAGAGGTGACATCGAGGACAGCGCCCTGCTGGGCCAGGCTGCCCTCTGCCTCTGGGATTTTGCCCTGGATTGAACCTGGAGGATGTTTGTCTCGGTGCTTGAGCACAGTCCCAGCCGAGAGCACAGTCTGAGTTCCTGTGCTCGCTCTCCTCACCTTCCTCACCCTTCTGGCAATGGCAATTCCAGAGGCAATTCCCGCTTTTTTCCTCCTGAAAAGCCTCCTTTTGATGCTGGCCACTTTCCTGGCGTAGATCATCGCCCGCAGCGACTCGGGGGCGACTCCTCCCTCGGGAGGCACAGAGCTCCTCTGCACCTCCGAGAGCCGCAGCCGGTAGTACTTGTACTCCAGGCTCTCCTCGTCTGACAGGAACCTGGGGAATAAATAAAATCAGCTGAAAATCTGCTTTTTTTAAGTCAGAAAAACTCAGCAATTCACCCATTCAGCCTCAGCCTGCAGTACTTGTACTCCAGGCTCTCCTCGTCCGACAGGAACCTGGGGAATAAATAAAATCAGCTGAAAATCTGCATTTTACAATCCAGAAAAACTCAGCAATTCACCCATTCAGCCTCAGCCTGTAGTACTTTTACTCCAGGCTGTTCTCATCAGACAGGAACCTGGAAATTAAAATCTGCTGAAAATCTGAAGTTTTTAACTCAGAAAAACTCAGCAATTCACTCATGCAGCCTCAGCCGGTAGTACTTGTACTCCAGGCTCTCCTCGTCAGACAGGAACCTGGGAATTAAACAAAATCTGCTGAAAATGGGCAGTTTTTAACTCAGAAAAACTCAGCAATTCACTCATGCAGCCTCAGCCTGCAGTACTTGTACTCCAGGCTCTCCTCGTCAGAAAGGAACCTGAGGAATTGAAGGAAAATATACTGAAAATCTGCATTTTACAATCCAGAAAAACTCAGCAATTCACTCATGCAGCCTCAGCCGGTAGTACTTGTACTCCAGGCTCTCCTCGTCCGACAGGAACCTGGGAAATAAATAAAATCAGCTGAAAATCTGCATTTTACAATCCAGAAAAACTCAGCAATTCACTCATGCAGTCCCAGCCTATAGTACTTGTACTCCAGTCTCTCCTCGTCAGACAGGAACCTGAGGAATTAAAGGGAAATCTGCTGGAAATCTGCATTTTTAAATGAATCTTTAAAAATTTTTAAGTCAGAAAAACTCAGCAATCCACCAATTCAGCCTCAGCCTGTAGTATTTGTACTCCAGGCTCTCCTCATCAGACAGGAACCTGGAAATTAAACAAAATCTGCTAAAAATCTGCATTTTTTAAGTCAGAAACCTGAGAAATTCAAACAAAATCTGCTGGAAATCTTCATTTTTTAACTCAGAAAAACTCAGCAATTCACCCATTCAGCCTCAGCCGGTAGTACTTGTACTCCAGGCTCTCCTCGTCCGACAGGAACCTGGAAATTCAAGGGAAATCTGCTGAAAATCTGCATTTTTAAATGAATTTTAAAGAATTTTTAAGTCAGAAAAACTCAGCAATCCACCCATTTTGAGGGGTTTTTATTGGGGTTTTTTTGTTTTGTTTTTTGGGGGTTTTTTCCCCAACAGCCTCAGCCAGTAGTATTTGTACTCCAGGCTGTTCTCATCAGACAGGAACCTGAGGAATCAAACAAAATCAGCTTTAATTGAATGAATTTAGATCAAAATCTTCATTTTTTAAGTCAGAAAAACTCAGCAATCCACACTTTTTTTTTTTGGGTTTTTCCCCCATGGTTAGCATGAGCCTGAGCAGGTTTATCTGAGAATGATGCCTGATGATTTTTGTCCTTTTTATACCCAATTTATACATTTTATACTCATTTTATACATTTTTATACCCTTTTAATACATTTTCTACCTTTTCTCTTCCCTTCTACCTAGCCTCACATGTTTATAATTCTTCTAGTCTGATATTTAACTCAATCTGGGGCTTTTTCAGGATGGGAAAACCCAAATTTTCACTCTAACCCAAAACTAGAAACTCCAACCTTGGATGGAATTTCCTCTCTGGAATATATTTGAGTAAATTAAGCTTTAATCTCATTTAGGGGGGAATTATTTCAATTACTTCATCTATTAAGTCTCTTATTTTAGGGGATTTTAGGTAGATTTAGGCTAATTTGTGAAGTCCATAAATTTATATAAACATTATATGGATTGTTCTTCTCAAGGTGTTTCCACCTTGGACGAAAATCAAATTAATTTTTCAATCAAAATCCTATTAAAAACCTTTATAATTCCCTTTTTTTTTCACTTTTCTGCTTCCTATTTCCAGCAGCCAAAAAGGCATCAGGAGTAACAGTCTGGAGCAGCAAGGCAAAGTGTGCCAAGGAAATAAATAAAGATTTATTTGACATAAATAAATGGGTAATTAATCAGCTCACAGATGAAGAGGTGTCAGAGATGTCTGAATTCCCTTTTTCCAAGGGTTTTTCATGGAAAAATAATAAATCCCTGGATGTTTTGATGTTTTTATCACCTGGGTTTGCTGGATGTTGTTGAAGTCCTAAATGCAAATTGGGTTTTTTTGGGTTGACAAAGAGGCATTATTGGCACTTCAAAAGGAAAAGGGGATTTCCTCCTTGCAAGTGAGCAGCAGGAGAATTTGCAGGGATGGGAGGGTGATTAGGTGGGGGAAACAGTCTCCAGAAAAAGGGGAAAAAAGGGAAAAAAAGGGTGGAAAAAAAAGGGAAAAAAAGGGTGGAAAAAAAAGGGGAAAAAAGGAAAAAAGGGGGGAAAAAGGGGGGGAAAAAGGAATAAAAAGGAAAAAAAAAAGAAAAAAGGAAAAAAAGAGAAAAAAGGAAAAAAAGGAAAAAAAAGGAAAAAGAAAGGAAAAAAGGGGAAAAAAGCAAAAAAAGCAAAAAAAAAAAAAAAAAAAAAGCAAAAAACCCCAAACCATTAAATATACAATAGGCTTTGATCTTTCCCATGGAGTGAAAACTGAATTTAATTCCATTTACTCCAAACAGGAGTAAATTTATTTATCATTAATTACTTTAGTATTATTATTTATTATTATTATTTCTTTTTATTTTATACCATTTATCCTTATTTATTTTTATTTTACAAATATTTTATTATTTATTACTATCTATTATTCATGATTTATTTACTCTTTCCTCCCCCCATCCCCAGCCACTCACCAGTACTCAGGAGAGTTCTTCTGGGCGTTCCTGTCCTTGGCAGACAGAGCTCCTGACACCATGGAGCTCACCAGCTGCTCTATGGTGTCCACAACCCTCCTGTCGGCTCGCTGTGGGGCTGGGGGGAAAGAGAAAATTAATTTAATCCTCCCTTTGCTATTTTTCTCATCAGTAGGATATCAAAATGGTGAATATTTTGTGTTTTCACAAGTTGAAATTTTGAATTTTTCAATATATTTTTCAAGGTAGTTCCAGGCCAGCCCAGCTTGCTGTGGGGAGAGAGAAAATTAATTAAATCCTCCCTTTGCTATTTTTCTCATCAGTAGGATATCAAAATGGTGAATATTTTGGTTTTTCACAAGTTGATATTTGCAGTTTTTCAAGGTATTAATAGGAAACAGAATCCTGGGAAGGGACGTTTGGAGATCCTAAAATCTCAATTTTCAGTGTCCCCAAAGGAGCTCCAGCTCGTTGTGAGGCTGGGGGGAGTGAGAAAATTAATTTAATCCTCCCTTTGCTATTTTTGTCATCAGTAGAAAATCAAAATGTTGTATATTTTGGTTTTTCACAAGTTGAAATTTTGAATTTTTCAATATATTTTTCAAGGTAGTTCCAGGCCAGCCCAGCTCATTGTGGGGAGAAAGAAAATTAATTAAATCCTCCCTTTGCTATTTTTGTCATCAGTAGAAAATCAAAATGTTGTATATTTTCGTTTTTCACAAGTTGATATTTGCAGTTTTTCAAGGTATTAATAGGAAACAGAATCCTGGGACGGGACGTTTGGAGATCCTAAAATCTCAATTTTCAGTGTCCCCAAAGGAGCTCCAGCTCGTTGTGAGGCTGGGGGGAGACAGAAAATTAATTTAATCCTCCCTTTGCTATTTTTCTCATCAGTACAAAATCAAAATGGTGAATATTTTGGTTTTTCACAAGTTGAAATTTTGAATTTTTCAAGGTAGTTCCAGGCCGTCCCAGCTCACTGTGGGGCTGGGGGGAGACAGAAAATTAATTAAATCCTCCCTTTGCTATTTTTCTCATCAGTAGGATATCAAAATGTTGTATATTTTGTGTTTTCACAAGTTGAAATTTTTAATTTTTCAATATATTTTTCAAGGTAGTTCCAGGCCAGCCCAGCTCATTGTGGGGAGAAAGAAAATTAATTAAATCCTCCCTTTGCTATTTTTGTCAACAGTAGAAAATCAAAATGGTGAATATTTTGGGTTTTCACAAGTTGATATTTGCAATTTTTCAAGGTATTAATAAGAAACAGAATCCTGGGACGGGATGTTTGGAGATCCTAAAATCTCAATTTTCAGTGTCCCCAAAGGAGCTCCAGCTTGTTGTGAGGCTGGGGGGAGACAGAAAATTAATTTAATCCTCTCTTTGCTATTTTTGTCATCAGTAGAAAATCAAAATGTTGTATATTTTGGTTTTTCACAGGTTGAAATTTTGAATTTTTCAAGGTAGTTCCAGGCCCTCCCAGCTCACTGTGGGGCTGGGGGGAGACAGAAAATTAATTAAATACTTTCAGTGCTATTTTTGTCATCAGTAGGATATCAAAATGTTGTATATTTTGGTTTTTCACAAGTTGAAATTTTGAATTTTTCAAGGTAGCTCCAGGCCCTCCCTGCTCATTGTGGGGAGAAATCAAAATCAATCAAATCCTCCCATTGCTATTTTTCTCATCAGCAGAATATCAGGATGTTGAATATTTTGTTTTTTCACACGTTGATATTTTGAATTTTTCAAGGTATTAACAGGAAACAGAATCCTGGGATGGTTGGGGTGGGAAGATCCCAAAGTTTGGAGATCCCAAAATCTGAGTTTTCAGTGTCCCCAAAGGAGCTCCAGATCCTCCCAGCTCATTGTGGGGAGAAATAAAACCAATCAAATCCTCCCATTGCTATTTTTGCCATCAGCAGAATATCAAAATGGTGAATATTTTGGTTTTTCACACGTTGATATTTTGAATTTTTCAAGGTATTAACAGGAAACAGAATCCCGGGATGGTTTGGGTGGGAAAGAACATTTGGAGATCCCAAAATCTCAATTTTCAGTGTCCCCAAAAAAGGATCTCCAGGTCTTCCCAGCTGCTCCAGAGCTTTGCCACCTCCATGGAAAGAAATTCCTCCTCACATGGAGGTAAAACTCATTGTGTTTCAATGAGTTTCAGTTTGGGCTTCCTTCCCAAACTAAAATAAATTAAAGAAACCTCTCAACTTTAGCTGAGATTCTGCACCAGTTTATTGTGAAAAACTGAACAGTTTCCAGCCTCTGAGGATATTATTCTTGGCCACCCTGGGCAAGTGAAATCATCCTTTAAAAAAAAAAGGCAATTTCTTAATGCAGCGAAAGGATTTTGTGCAAAATCAGATTATTTGAGCACAGCTCTGCAGGGCTGAGTGAGACATTTTCAGCCATTCAGTGTCTTCAGCACTGCAAGACCTTCCTGAGAAAGGATCTGAGGGAAATTAGGGAAAAAAGAGGATATTTTAGGCAGGAGGAATCCCTCAGTGACAGGATATGAACCTCTCCAAAGGAATTCACCCAAATCTGATTAAAGTGGTGATGGTATCATCTCCAAATTTGCATATATGGAAATTGTATTTTGAAATATTGGAAATATTTTGGAATGGAAATTATATATGGAAATATTTATTTCCTCTGTAGTGAAGGCAATTCCAGGTTGGTTCTGTCCTCCCCACCTTCAGCTGGTGAAACTGGAAGGGTGAAAATTTTGCATTTGAGGAGAGGGAGGACAAGATTTGATCACAAATCCTCAAAAAAATCACAGACAGCATTCCCTCCCTGCCCCAGCCCCATTGGGATTTCCCTGGAATTCCCATTAGGATTTCCCTGGAATTCCCATAAGGATTTCCCTGGAATTCCCACCGTGAGGAATTCCCAACCTCAAAAACCCACAACAATTCCAGATAAACAAAATCCTGCCAAGCATCCCAGACCATCTCCCTCCCTTATTTAAATCTATATAATTTAAACATAAATTTATATAAATTTATATGCCTGAAAGGTAATTTTCACTCACCTTTGGTGTCAGGGGAAGCTGCCTTGACCTCCTCGGTGGCTTCTGCCTCTGCTTTCTTCATCTGGATGGGATATCCACTCTTCTCCAGCCAAGCCTTCAAATTCTCTATATATTCCCTCCCGAACAGCGTGGAATCATCAAAATTTGGGAACAGCGTGGGAGCAGGAGCCATCTCCTGCAGCCCCACAGCCTCCAGGATCTTCTCCTGCCTGAAAACCGAGGCGAGAGCAAACGTCTGTCCCAGCAGAGCCAGGGATTTGCGACAGAGGGACACGGTGGTCTCGAAGGCGTTGGCCATCTCCCGGGGGTTGCCGAAGCCGTTGGTTTTGATGCTCAGCTCGTAGGCGTTGCAGGCCATCAGCAGAGGTGTCACCCCCTTGAGGAGCCTGTCCTGCAGCCTCATGATGTATTTGTCAAAGGGTTTGATGATCTCGAAGAAGCAGTTCTTGGTTTTCACTGCCCCCTTGTCCAGCAGCATGTTGAGAAACTCGTTGTCCACCTTGGGCGTCTTCAGGGCGGCGTGCTGCAGGCTCTTGATGGTGAAGAAGCAATAATCCCTGTGCTCTGGCCTCAGGGAGCACTTGAAGGAGGCCAACATTTTGGCACAGGTTTCGGTTTCCAACTCAAAAAGAGCCCCGAAAAGCCTGGAGAATTCGGCGTCGTTTTTGATGGCGTGGAAGCCAGCCCACTTGATGATCTCCACGCCGAAGGTGGAGAAGATGTCAGATTTATCCACCAGGTCGAAGTTGAGGTTCCTGAAGGCGTGGGCAGGTTTGGGCAGCCTCAGGATGGCTCTCTGAGCTGCCACAGGCCGGGGGGGCAGCTTGGGGTTGGGCCGTGGCTGGAGTGGCCTCTGGTTGGGGTGTTCAGAGCCTTCCAGCGCTTTGGCATCGAGGCCTGGAGGTGGCTTTTTCATGTTCCACTTCTTGAGAGGGCTTTTCACCTCTGCTTTGAACATTTTAGCCTTCACCACCCCCACGGCCAGCCGTTTCCCCCGCAGGATCCTCCCCCTGCCAACACCTCCCCTCCTCAGCGGCGGCCGGAATTCATTGTCCGGTGCTCCAAACTCCACCTCATACTCCTGATTCTCCACCCCACCATACTCCTCTTCCATCAACCCCGGCGACCTGAAATCCCCCAAAATATCCGAGGAGCCAAAATCGCCCTCGTGCTGCTCCCAGGAATCCGCAGGGCCGTAGTCCTGCCCGTAATCCCTCTCGTGGGGTGTTTGCCGCCCGTATTCCCGGTTTTGGTGTCCAAATTCCCGGTTGTGGGGAGCAGGGTGTCCATATTCCCTGTTTGGGGCAGCTCCACGGCCGTACTCCCGGTTCTGGGCAGCGGGACGGCCGTAATCGCGGCTGAATTCCCGCGTGGGGCGGCCGAATTGTTCGTGGAAATAGTTGTCCTTGCGGAGCAGAGGGCTGGCTGGGCGGTAGGAAGGGCCGGGGTAATCCTCCCGGGGATAATCCTCCCTGGGATCCTCACCCCACTCCTCCTGGGGCTGGGAGTTGTCGTGGGGGAATCGCCCGTCGGCGTGGAAGCTCTCGGTGTAGCGGGGTCGGGGCAGCGGCCGGGAGTGAGCTGGGGAAATGAGAAATTCGGGGGTTTAAATGAGGCAAAATGTGTAAATTTTCACATAGCTGAGGTTTAAAAGAGGCAAGATAGCCAAATTTGCACATATCTGAGGTTTAAAAGACTCAAAGTATCGAAATTTCCACATATCTAAGGTTTAAAAGAGTCAAAATAGCCAAATTTCCACATATCTGAGGTTTAATAGAGTCAAAATATCGAAATTTCCACATATCTGAGGCTTAAAAGAGTCAAAATATTGAAATTTCCACATGTCTGACTTCAGGATATTCCCATTCCCAAAGAGTCAAAATACCCAAATTTCCCCATATCTGACTTCAGGATATTCCCATTCCCATATTCCAATCCCTGCATAGACTGAGGAGCTCAAGTTCTCCTCAAAACCCCAATTTTTCTTTGCTCATCACTTTCTCAATCCTGATCTTCTGCTGGGGCTCCTGAGACATAAAAACCATCAAAAACCTGAACTTTCCGACTTCAGGATATTCCCATTCTCAAAGAATCAAAATATCCAAATTTCCCTATATCTGAGGTTGAAAAGAGTCAAAATATCCAAATTTCCACATATCTGATTTCAGGATATTCCCATTCCCAAAGAGTCAAAATATCCAGATTTCCACATATCTGAGGTTTAAAAGAGGCAAAATATCCAAATTTCCACATATCTTCTCAAACCCATGACAAGGATATTTCCATTCTCAAAGAGTCAAAATATCTAAATTTCCACATATCTGAGGTTTAAAAGACTCAAAATATCGAAATTTCCCCATATCTGAGTTCAGGATATTCCCATTCCCATATTCCAATCCCTGCATAGAATGAGGAGCTCAAGTTCTCCTCAAAACCCCAATTTTTCTTTGCCAATCACTTTCTCAGATCCATCAGATCCACCAAGATTTGAATCAAGATGTTGAATATTTTGTTTTTTCACACATTGATATTTGCAATTCAAGTTCATCAAGAACCTGAATTTTCTCCTTCACAGGATTAGAATTGGAAAAGACTCCAAGACCATCAAGTCTAATCTGTGACCAATCCCCACCTTGTCAACCACACCAGAAACACATCAAAATTCCTGCAGGAAATCCACATATCTGGATATTCCCATTCCCATATTTCAATCCCTACACAGGCCGAGGAGCTCAAGTACTCCTCAAAACCCCAATTTTTCTTTGCCCATCACTTTCTCAATCCTGATCTTCTGCTGGGGCTCCTGAGACATAAAAACCATCAAAAACCTGAACTTTCACAGAATTCAAATTGGAAAAGACCTCCAAGACCATCAAGTCCAATCTTTGCCCAATCCCCACCTATCCAAATTCCTGCAGGAAATCCACATATCTGGATATTCCCATTCCCATATTCCAATCCCTGTATAGACTGAGGAGCTCAAGTTCTCCTCAAAACTCCAATTTTTCTTTGCCCATCACCTTCTCAGATCCATCAAATCCATCAAAAACCCAAACTTTCTGACTTCAGAATATTCCCATTCCCATATTCCAATCCCTGCATAGACTGAGGAGCTCAAGTTCTCCTCAAAACCCCAATTTTTCTTTGTTCATCACCTTCTCAGATCCATCAAATCCATCAAAAACCTAAACTTTCTGACTTCAGGATATTCCCATTCCCATATTCCAATCCCTGCATAGACTGAGGAGCTCAAGTTCTCCTCAAAACCCCAATTTTTCTTTGTTCATCACCTTCTCAATCCTGATCTTCTGCTGGGGTTCCTGAGACATAAAAAACATCAAAAACCTTAACTTTCACAGAATTCAAATTGGAAAAGACTCCAAGACCATCAAGTCCCATCTTTGCCCAATCCCCACCTTGGCAACCACAGCAGATTTTCCAGGAGGAATTCCACAGCTGGACAGAAACTCATTTCTTCTCCAAACTCAACCCCAATTATCTAATTATTGCAGGAAATCACTGTATTTCTCATTTTCCAAGATCCCTATTCCCCCAATCCCAGAAGTTCCATTCAGAAAGTAAAGAATACTTGGGAAAAAATGGAAGTGTTTAATATAAATTCTGTCTTCAGGGCAGATATAACTTAAAAAATAACTGATTTTAGGGCTCTTCTATGAATGTCCATCGCTGTAAATGTGATCCAAATGTTTTTCTGGACATTTTTAATCTCAAATTTAGAAAGCAAAATAATTTAGGGATCATATTTTGGGTTGTATCAACATCCTGCTTTGAGCTTTTTCTCCACAAATAACACCAAAATAATTTGGGGACCCATTTTGGGTTCTGTTCATGAGGTCAATGTCCTGCTTTGAGGTTTCTTTTTTTTTAATAACACCAAAATAATTTGGGGATCACATTTTGGGTTCTGTTCATGAGGTCAACATCCTGCTTTGAGGCTTTTTCTCCAAAAATAACACCAAAATAATTTGGAATTATGAACATTTTGAACATTTTGAACATTTTGGGTTCTGTTCATGAGTTCAACGTCCTGCTTTGAGGCTTTTTCTCCAAAAATAACACCAAAATAATTTGGGGATCCCATTTTGGGTTCTGTTCATGAGTTCAACGTCCTGCTTTGAGGCTTTTTCTCCAAAAATAACACCAAACACAAAGCCCCTTCCAATGCACTCCTCCATTTATTCAACTTATCAGCCATCGACACAATTCCATCCTGCAGCAACACCCCTGGAGACCTCAAAGAAACCGGACCCACTCGGTGCTGCCGAATTCCTTTGTCTGAATTCCCATTTTTTCCCCCTCAGAATCTGCACGGTGTGTCACTCCTAGCCAGCTGTTCGGTAAAAAATGGATGTGGAAAAACACCAGCAGAAGGCGAATCAATGGCAGGCAGGCAGGCAGGCAGGCAGGCTGCGGGAAGATTCCCCGGGAATAAGCTGCACATCACCCCGCTTCGCCTCACCTTTGAAATGATGGATGGGATCGCCCGCGGCATCGCTGCGCTCCATGCGGTACCGGTTAACTTTATCCTGCACCACGGCCTCGAACGTCTCCCGGGTGATCCGCCGAGAGGCCATTTTCAGCCCGCCGAGCCTCCGCGCGGCACGGCCTGCCCAGGCCCGGGGTCCCGCCGCGGCCTGAGGGGAGGCGCAGCCTGAGGGGAGCCGCGCGCTTCCCGCCGCCCCCCCGGCCGCTCGCCGCCCCCCGCGCAGCAACGGCGGGAGGAGCGGCAGCGGAGCGGAGCGCCGGCCCGCCCAGCCCTCACCGAGCCGGGCCCGCCCTCATGGAACCCGGCCCACCCTCACGGAGCCCGTCCAGCCCTCACCGAGCCCGCCCAGCCCTCACCGAGCCGGGCCCGCCCTCACCGAGCCCGCCCCGGCCCGCCCTCACCGAACCCGCCCAGCCCTCACCGAGCCGGGCCCGCCCTCATGGAACCCGGCCCACCCTCACAGAGCCGGGCCCGCCCTCATGGAACCCGTCCCACCCTCACGGAGCCGGGCCCGCCCTCATGGAACCCGCCCCAGCCCGGCCCGCCCTCACCGAGCCGGTCCCGCCCTCACGAAGCCAGCCCCGCGCTCACGGAACCGGTCCCGCCCTCACGGAGCCCGTCCCGCCCCGTCCCGCCCTCACGGAGCCCGCCCAGCCACCGCCTTCCGCCACACCGCCCCCTCAGCCATGACCACGCCCCCTCCCTCCGTTCCGATCCTCCTATTGGCCGCCCCTCGTATAGACCACGCCCCAATATGCTAATGACCACGTCCCGCCGTTACACGGATAGCATCTGGCCACGCCCCCTCAGCCATTCACCACGCCCCTCAGCCATTCACCACGCCCCTCACCCATTCACCACGCCCCTCAGCCATTCGCCACGCCCCCACCCGCGGTGGCCCCGCCCCCGGACAGGCTGGTCCCGCCCCCTCCCTCCCGCCGCGCCTGCGCCGCGCGGAGCCGCCTCATCCCCTGCAGGCGGGCGGTGCCGGCGCAGCGCTGCGGGCGCGGGGCGCTACTAACGGTAAGAGGCACAGCAGCGAGGGGAGCGGCCCGCCTTGTCCCGCTCCACGGGCGGAGCGCTGCGCTTAGCCGCTTCCCCGCGGGCTCGCCTGGACACGCTCCGCATAGTGCGCCTGCGTGGGAGCGGCCGAGCGCTGGGGTAGTGCGCATGCGCTGAGCGGCGTCCCGCGCTCTTTCTCGCTCGCCGTGCGGGCGGCGCGGGGTTGGGCGTTGCGCATGCGCAGAGCCTCGGTACGGCGGCCGTGAGGGGCCTTCCTTCCCGCCCTCGCCTTTTGTCCGGCGGAGAGCAGGTGGGCCGTGAGGGGACATAGGGACCGTGAGGGGAAGCGGTGAGGGGACAGCGGGGCCGTGAGGGGGAGCGATGAAGGGAAGCGGGGCCGTGAGGGGACAGAGGGACCGTGAGGGGAAGCGGCGAGGGGACAGCGGGGCCGTGAGGGGAAGCGGCGAGGGGACAGCGGGGCCGTGAGGGGCTGTTGGGCCGTGAGGGGAAGCGGGACTGCCGCTGCGCTCCGGAGCTCTCCCGGCACGGCCGCCTTCCTTCAGGGCTTTATCCGCCTCAGGAGCGGCGCGGTGGGCTCCGGCGGGGCTGCTGAGGGCTGTGGGAAGCGCCGAGGCCCGGGGGGAGCGGAGGGCCTGGGGCTGTGAGCAGGCAGCGAGAGCCGAGCCAGGGTGACAAACCCTGAAACCCCATCCTGAAATATTGCTAAAATATCTCCCTGTCCCTCTTAACCGCCGTGGTTTCCCCGTTAAATAAAGCCCGGCCATGCCTTTGGCTGTGTATGTTTGATTTCGAGTTCTGGGCGTTTATTTTGAGAAAGAACCATCCGAATCCCGAAATGATGCTGAAATGGCTCACTATCCCTCTTAACCACCATATTTTCCCTGTTAAACAAAAACTCGGCCGTGCCTTTGGTTGTATATTTTTAATTTCGAGTTCTGAGCATTTATTTTGAGAAAGAACAACTCTCCTGCTTCGGTTCTGGTTGGCATTGGAAGGTTTTACACCAAAATTCACCGTGGTTTTTTTTCAACAGCAGGACACGGAGGTGGTTCCATCCCATCCCGGCACAATGGGCTCCAAACAGATCGCCCAGGAAACCTTTGACGAAGCAGTGCAGGAGAACATCACCGAGTTTGAGATGGAGCCAGAGGAGGCTGTGAGGGAAGCTGTGCAGCAGTTCGAGTCCCAAGGTATTGTACATCCAGCTCTCTGGGTTGTTACAGGCTGAGGATTTACAAATCCTGAAGGTTTAAGAGAAACCTGCAGGCAAAGATGGATCATCCTGCCTTGGAAAGGAGCCTTTGTGAAGTGGAACAGAGACACCATTAATGCTGACCTGGTTTTGTGGATTAATTATGACTGGAAAACTGCTTAGAGGGAAGCTGGAGGGTGAAATTTGGTCAGGGAAAGTAAATTCCTTCATTTTTCCTCAGCTGACATTCATAGCATGATCTGCACTGCTAATTTTTTATCTGTCTCTGCCCTGCTCTTAGCAAAACATCTAAGGCTAAAATTTGCTTGTTCAACACCAAAGATGCTTTTATGCTAAGCAGCACAGAGGAAAGTAAATAGAAAGTAAATGTCAACTGACATTTAGCTTTGTTCCAGGATGAATTTGATCTTACAGTCAGTATTTAACATCTCAGCATCTTTACAACAAGTTCATCTTTGTTCTCCGTGGTTAACTTGGCAGATTTTCCCTAGAAGTTGAGCTAACACTGTTTATTTGACTCTAATTATCCCAGAACCAATATTAATCTTGGTTTTGTTTCTTCTTTTAGGTGTGGACCTGAGCAATATTGTGAAAGCTGTGCGACCTCCTGCCTCTGAGAACGGGCAGAGGCAAAAGCATCAAATCCTGCTGGTAGGAGCACGAGCTGGTTTTGTCTCCTCAGGATCAGGGTTACATAATTATACAAGTTCTAGGCCAACTTCTGCCTCTGTCCCATTTCTCTGGGAGCTCTTCAAGCAGTTAATCCCATTTTTTTCTGCAAATGTGAAAATTCCAAGCGCTTCCTGCACTTCTCAGGGAAGGATCTGTGTGAGAGAGGTGGGGTCAGCTCTGCCAAGGGGGGATGGCCTCAAGCTGTGCCAGGGAAGGGTCAGATTGGACATCAGGAGGAATTTCCTCCTGGAAAGGGTGGTCAGGCATTGGAAGAGGTGAAATGACAGGATGTGGCACTCGGTGCTGGGGACAAGGTGGGGTCAATTCCCCACCCTTGACATGGACAGGGACACCTTAAACTCTCCCAGCTTGCTCCAAGCCCTGTCCAAACTGGTTTTGAGCACTTCCAGGGCTGGAATGTGCTGGTTGGACCCAGTTCACCTGCCACTGGTCAGCCTGGTCCCCAGTGAAGGTGTGACAGTGGTGGCAGAGGGAATCCCCTGTCCCTCCAAGCACACAAACCCCAAATCTGCAGATTAACACAACCCTCTCTCGGACAGCATCAAACTGATCCTAACCTCAAAACCACCCTTACAAATACACAAATTCCTCTTGCTGGGTGCCAAACTAACCCTGGGTGTCTCCCTCAGACCCTGGACTCCCTGGGCAACGCCGTGGCACAGTCAGACCTGGCAGAGCTACCGGAACAACTCTCAACCTTCGCCGCGCAGTGCAAGGAGCAGTTAGCCTTCCGCTACCTGGCCGGCCAGAACGGCGCCTACCCCGTGGTGTTCTCCGCCTGCCAGCTGGCTGCAGGAGACAGAGAGCTGCTCCTCCAGGCCTTCTCCACGCTGTCAGCCCTGCTGGACGGGCAGCCAGACCTGCTGGACGCCGCCGGGCAGGAGCTGCTGCTGCACACCCTGCGGGAGCAGCGGGAGGACGCCGAGATGACTCTGGCCGGGATCCGCTGTGTGAGACACGCCTGCCTCAAGCACGAGCAGAACCGGCAGGACTTTGTGAAGGGAGGGATCCTCCCTCTGCTCACCGGAGCCATTGTCCAGCACGGCGACAGTGCTGAGGTGGTCAGGACGGCAGCGTCGGCGCTCCGGATCATGACCTTTGATGATGATATCCGAGTGCCCTTTGGGCACGCCCACGACCACGCCAAGATGATTGTCTTGGAAAACGATGGGTTGAGGGTGCTCATTGAGGCTGGAAAAGGTAAAATTAACCCCTGGGCTGTTGATTCTAATCGGGAATCATCTTCTAAAAAAAGAAAACGATGGGTTAAGGGTGCTTATTGAGGCTGGAAAAGGTAAAATTAACGCTGGGGCTGTTGTTTCTAATCGGGAATCAACTAAAAAACAAAACTGATGGGTTAAGGGTGCTCATCGAGGCTGGGAAAGGTAAAATTAACCTCAGGCGTGTTGATTCTAATCGGGAATCTTCTTCTAAAAAAAAAAAAAAGATGGGTTGAGGGTGCTCATTGAGGCTGGAAAAGGTAAAATTAACTCTGGGAGAGTTGATTGGAATCGGGAATCTTCTTCTCTCATGGTCTCAGGAATCAGCTGGGATTTCTTCTCTCATTGTCTAACCTGAAGGTCCTCAGATTCAGGAATTTGTCACTGAAGTGGAGTTTAGTTCTGTTGATGAAATGTGCCAAAAAGTGCCACCATGGTGCTGCTGACAGCCTCTGGATTATCAGAGCTATTTGCCACTGAAATTAGGAAGTCTTTAACAGGTTTAGGGCCACGTTAAAGAGTTAAATACATTATTTCCTATTATTTTAATGAAATTAATCTACAGTTCCCTCCCTGCCTGTAACGACTCCATCCCTCCTCTCTCTGCAGCATTCACAGATAACTCTGGAGTGCTCAGTGAGCTCTGTGCCACCCTCTCTCGCCTCTCTGTCCGAAATGAGTTCTGCCAAGAAATTGTGGACCTTGGGGGCTTAAATTTCATGGTGACTCTGCTGGCTGACTGCATGGAGCACCCGGTGAGTGATGGGAGATGTTTTGGGGGTGGAGGGAACACAACACAACATTCTCTTCATTCCCAGATCCATTTCAACAAATGATCTTTAGCCTGTGCAATGATTTAATTACAATTAGGGATCAGAGGCTTTTCAACCCTATTTGCAGCCAGAATTGCAGAATTAAATATGCAGAATTTATATGCAGAATTCAGTGCTCTGCAGGTAAAATTTGTGAGCCCCTTGCTCAGTTATTCCCCTGCCCTCCATGAGCAGAACTCTGCTCCCAGAAAAGCTGAATGTTTGGTTTTCCACCATTCCAACTAGAGGAGATTCAGGAGAACTGAGATGCTCAAGTCCTAGAGATTGATATTTGATTTTTTTAAGCATCACTGGCAGAGATTTTCAAGGTCCCTTGTGTGGCAAGAAAGTGACTGAGGGTAGCACTGCTGTGGAGTTGCTGGGGGATGTTCTGGTTGGTTTTCCTAAATCTAAAACTCCCTCTGCTGCTTTTTAACCTGCTTTTTTCTGCTTTTTAACCTGTTTTTTCTGCAGGATGTGGTGAAGCAGGTGCTCAGTGCCATCCGTGCCGTGGCTGGGAATGATGATGTCAAAGATGCCATCGTGGATGCTGGGGCCACTGACCTCATCGTTTTGGCTATCAGCCACCACCTGGGCAACCCTCAGGTATCCCCCAGGGCTTTGGGAATTCCTGCTGGGATGGGGATGGAGCTCAGGTGGAGCTGCAGGATGTGTAAGCCTTGAACACCCAGAGCAGCTGAGTGCTTGCTTGGCAAATATTTGTATGAATGTAAAGGTTTTCCCACCATATTTTATTCTACTTTTTATTTTCCACCATATTACCTTATTTTTTCACATCCTGAATTACATGGACAGCAGAGACAGCATTTTACACCTCTGACATGCAAAACACAGAATCACAAAGCTTGGAAATAACCTCTGAGCTCATTATTCCAGCCTCCCACTCGGTTTACCTGCCGGAGCAGCAGGATGCTGCTGTGGAAAAAACTTCAAAAAAACCAAAATAAATTTAGAACTGCCATGAAAGGAACCAAACCCCATTTTTCTCCCCCTGAAAGCTGTGTTTCCCTGTGTGTGTTGCAGATCTGTGAGCAGGGCTGTGCAGCCCTGTGCATGCTGGCCCTGCGCAAACCCGAGAACTGCAGCGTCATCATGGAGGGTGGAGGGGCTCTGGCAGCCCTGCAGGCCATGAAGGCTCACCCTCGGGAGGTGGCTGTCCAGGTGAGTCCCTCACAGCACCTTCAGGACTCATCTTGGCTCTTTCTTGGGGATTTTTCCCTTTGCTCATCACATTCCAGCAGGTTTGGAGGGTGGTGGGAAGGCAGCGACTCAACGCAGGCTCCCTGCTGATCAAAGCTTAATTTGGGTTCATTAATTAATGAATTTGCATTCAGATCCACCTGAATGCAAGTTGATAAAACTCTGGAATTGGATTTGAAACCCAAATTAAGCTTGGATCAGAGAAATGTAGGGAGCCACACTCCTCTTCCAGGCATTCCTTTTCCTCCTGGAAAGACCAGAATGACGATTTGCTCTTTCCCAGCTCAGCCTTTCCCACCTCTTCTCCAGAGCCAAACAAACCACCTGCATGGCAAGAAGTTTTGCCTCTGGTTTCTCCTGCAAGTTTCAGCAGGTTCTGTGTCCACTTTTGTGCTTCCAGAGTACTGAAACACCACAGAAAATATTTTCTGAACTAGTAATTTGAGTGTCTGGAACAGCATAGGGTGGGTGGGAAGGTGGGGCTGGTGGAATTCTTAGTGTTATTTAAAGAATTAATTGGCATTGCCTGGCTGGTGTTGGAGATTTTCACAGAGGTTTGGTTGTCTGAAGTTCAATAGGAAATAAGATCCATGGATTTTATTCTTTCAGGGAACAGTTTGTTGCTCTCCGCATCATCCCACATTTACCTCCCTCACAAAATCCCCTTCAGCCAGACTCACACCTCCTCCCTTTGCACCAAAACCTCCTGTTTTCCCCCCAGACAAACCCCCTGACCTGTGTCCCTGTGTCCCCAGAAACAAGCCTGCATGCTGATCCGCAACCTGGTGTCGCGGAGCCGCGACTTCTCGCAGCCCATCCTGGAGATGGGAGCCGAAAACCTCATCAGCGAGGCGCGCGCCGCGCACAGGGACTGCGACGACGTGGCCAGGGCTGCCCTCAGGGACCTGGGCTGCAAGGTGGAGCTCCGGGAGCTGTGGACAGGCCAGAAGGGCAGCCTGGCTCAGTGAACCCTCCCTCAACCCGGCGGGGAAATCTCCATCCCTGAAATCCTGCGGGAAGAGCGACTGGCATGGATCGTTCTGCGCCGACGCCCAGCTGGAACATCCGAAGCAAACGCCTGGCTTGGGAGGCTGCAGGGGAACTTTTTCCTTGGGAGCTATGGCTGAAATGGCTTTTCTGCATTCACAGGCTGCAAAATCAACTGTGTGTAGTGATCATTTCCCTGGATCATCTAATGCCTGAAGATGATCTGCTCCCCCCTGTCATCCCTGCTGTGCTGGACGGGGCTGTTCCCGCCGCTCTGATTGCTGTGGTGACAGCAGGAGTGGCACTTGCCTGGTCAGGGGACCACCGTGGCTGCTGTCCCCTTGCCCAAGGAGCTGGGCAGGGGCTGGATGAGGAGGAATCCCAGCATTTGTGAATGTGCTCAGTCCCATTCCCCTGTTCTTTTACACTCTGTGTCGCTGCTTTGTTTGGGATTTTTTTCCGCCAGCGTAACGTTTGAAACGAAAAAAAGCAAAGTGAGGATTTGGGATCAGACAGCCCAAAGGAGAGTGGCTGTTGGCATCCAGGAGGAAAGTTTGTTCTCCCTCAGTGAGGGGAGCAGGGCAGGGATGATAGTGGGGTGGGAATTCCAAAATTGGGGCCAAGCTGGCAGCAGGAAGCACTGGGAAACCCAGGTTTTGTCACCTTTAGCACTTCCCTGGATCCAGGAATGCTTTAATGGTAGTGAAGAGGCCAAGAACCTCACGGACTGAGGCAAAACTGTGGACTTGAGGGCAAAGCAGGCCTCAGAAAGGCTCTGAAGTCTCAGCTGAAGGCTGTGTTAGCAGCCCTGCTCCTTGCTGAGCCTTCCTCCCGCGCCGCTGCCGCCGCTGGTTTTGTGAGTGGATGTTTTTAATGTGATACTCTCTGTAGAAATGGTGATCTTATAAAACATACCAATGTTCCAGGGGTGCTCGGCTCTCTGGGGAGCCTTTTTGGGGCAGGATGAGCACAGGGTGGTGGAAATGCAGAGTTTGGGAGTGAAACCTCCTGCAGCCCTTGCTGTCTGCCGGCAGATTGCAAAGGTCAGAGTGTTCTTCAAGGCTGCCTGGCTCCTCTCTGCCTGCTGGGGGAAGAGCTGCAGGCTTTGTGCTCTGCTCTGAGCCCTGGCTGGGTGGAAAGGCTCTGTTCTTCACGCCAAACTGGACCAGAACTGGTGAAGAGATGCAGAGCTTCCAACTCGTTCTACATTTTGGGGAGAACCTGATCGACCTTGGTGCAGCCTGTGGCTCGCAGGCTTTGCCTGCCTGGCTGGGTTGGGATGGGGAGAATCAGAGGGTTTAATGTCCTTCCCTTCAACCGAGAGTTGCTGGAGCTGAGCAACCTGCAGTCCCTGGGCTTTGAGCCCTGAGGGACCGCGGGCACCGGGTGGGGACCGGGCAGGGACCGGGCAGGGCCGCGGGGACCGGGCAGAGCTGCAGCCCGCTGGACACCGGGGCTGTGCTGGAATGCAGAGCCGGGCGGGATCTCTGGGCGCTCCCGGGTGGGATCTCCGCGCCCCACACCGGCGCTCCCGGGTGGAACCGGGTGGGATTCCCGGCGGGGCTGTTCGGGATACGCGGGTGGGATTCCCGGTGCGGCTATTCGGTATCCCGGTGTGGCTGTTGGGGATCCCCGTGCAGTCTCCGCCGGGGCTATTCGGTATTCCGGTGCGGCTGTCTGTACTCCCCGCCGGGCCTCGCTGCTCTCTCCGCCCCCGCATCGGTGCTCCCGGGTGGAACCGGACAGGATCCCCGGCGGGGCTGTTCCGTACGCAGTACAGCTGTCAGGGATCCCCTGCGGGGCTGTCCGGTATCCGGTACCGCCGTCGGGCTCCCCGGGCAGTCAGTCGCTCCCCGCCGGGCCCCGCCGCTCTCTCCGCCCCCGCACCGGTGCTCCCGGGTGGAACCGGGCGGCATTCCCGGTGCAGCTGTCCGGTGTCCGGTACCGCTGTCGGTATCCCGGCGGGGCTGTCGGTATCTCCGGGCAGTCGGTCTCTCCCCGCCGGGCCCCGCCGCTCTCTCCGCCCCCGCACCGAGCGCTCCCCGCCCGCTACCGACGCTCCACCCCTGCTCATTGCCCCGCCTCCTCCCTCTCCCTATTGGCCACCCTCGCCGTCAATCCTCACCGCGCAGCCAATCCCCTCCCGCTGCTCAGCCCCCGCCGCTGCGATTGGCCGCGCCCCGGGGCTGGCCCCGCCTCCCGCGGCGCAGCGGGGCGGCCTGGCGGAGCGGCCGTGGCGGAGCGGAGCGCAGCCGGTGAGTGCGAGAGAGCGAGAGCGAGAGAGAGTGCGGACCGACCGGCCCTGCCCTGCCCTGCCCTGCCCTGCCCGGCACTGCCCCGGCACTGCCCCGGCACTGCCCCTGCCCAGCCCGCCCGGTGGTGGCGGCGGGAGGCGCCGGGTGACATTGCGCGGCCTCCCGCGGGGTCACCCCGTGCCGGCCCTGCCCGCCGCTCCCGGGGCTGTCGCGGCACTCCCGCCGCTCGCGGGCGGCCCGAGCGGCTCCGGGGCCGGGCTGAGCTGCGGGGGAGCGGCGCCGGCCTTGGCCGAGCTCGGCCCGGGCTGCGGCACGGCGCGGGAGGCCCAGCCTGACCAGCGTGCCGAGCCGTGCCGAGCCGTGCCGAGCCGAGCCGGGCTGCGGGAGTGCGGGCTGCGCTCCGCTGCACTGCCTGCTTTCTGCCCTGCGGGTTTGCCCTTCTGTCCTGCCTGCTCTGCTTTCTCTACCTGTTTCCCTACCTGCTTTCCCTGCCTGTTTGCTCTGCTTTCCCTGCCCTTTCCCCCCCTGCTTTTCCACACTCTGGTTGTCCTGTTTTCCTTGCCTCTCTGCCTTCTTCTCTGCTTGTTTTCCCTGCCTTCTCTGCCCTCCCTGTCAGCTTTCCCTGCCTCTTTTCCCTGCTTTTCCAGCCCCTGCTTTCCCTGCCTTTCTGCCTTCCCTGTCTGCCTTCCCTACCTGTTTTCCCTGCCTTCTTTCCTGCCCTCCCTGTCTGCTTTCTCCACCTCTTTTTCTTACTTCCCTGCCTGTTTTCCGTGCTTTGCCAGCCTCTCTTTTCCCTGCGTTCTCTACCTTCCCTGTCTGCTTTTCCTACCTGTTTTCTCTGCCTCCTTCCCTGTCTTCTCTACCTTCCTTGTCTGCTTTCCGTGCCTGTTTTCCCTGATTTTCCAGCCCCTGCTTTCCCTGATTTTCTGCCTTCCTAGTGCCACCTTCCCAGCCTGTCCCACTGTCACCTTCCTATCCTGTCCCAGTGCCACCCTCCCAGCCTGTCCCAGCTGTGCCACCTTCCCAGCCTGTCCCTGCAGTGTCACCTTCCCTGCCTGTCCCTGTGCCACCTTGCCTTCCCTGTCCCACTGTCACCATCCCTTCCCTGTCCCTGCTGTGCCACCTTCCCTTCCTTGTCCTAGTGCCACCTTCCCTTCCCTGTCCCAGTGTCACCTTCCCAGCCTGTCCCAGCTGTGCCACTCTCCCAGCCTGTCCCACTGTCACCCTCCCAGCCTGTCCCAGTGCCATCTTCCCTGCCACCCCCTGGGTGGCTCTGCCAAGCACATCAGCCTCCTCTCCCCTTCCCTGTCCCGGCTGGGCTCAGCCAGCTACGAAATGTGATTTTTGTTTTATTTATTTAAATCGCTGCAAACAAGGCAAAGTGGTGTTTCTGTGCTGAAGGACAAACCCCAGCGGGTCAGAAAATGTCAAATACAAATCTCTCAGTTTCTCTGCTTCTCCCACCTCAGCAGAACCAAAATCTTGCTGAATTCCCTCAATCCGGGGCTGAATTCCCTCAATCCGGGGCTGAATTCCCTCAATCCAGGGCTGAATTCCCTCAATCCAGGGCTGAATTCCCTAAATTTAGGGCTGAATTCCCTCAATCCGGGGCTGAATTCCCTAAATTTAGGGCTGAATTCCCTAAATTTAGGGCTGAATTCCCTAAATTTAAGGCTGAATTCCCTAAATTTAAGGCTGAATTCCCTAAATTCAGGACTGAATTCCCTCAATCCGGGGCTGAATTCCCTAAATTCAGGACTGAATTCCCTAAACTCGGGGCTGAATTCCCTAAGTTTAGGGCTGAATTCCCTAAACTCGGGGCTGAATTCCCTAAATTTAAGGCTGAATTCCCTAAATTTAAGGCTGAATTCCCTAAATTCAGGACTGAATTCCCTCAATCCGGGGCTGAATTCCCTAAACTCAGGGCTGAATTCCCTAAATTCAGGACTGAATTCCCTCTCTCCCTTCAAAGGGGAGAATGGAAGGAACCTCCTGGCTTGGCTGGGAGTCGAAACGTGAACAGGCAGCTGGGAAATGCTGGCAATGCCACCGTGGGGACAAGAAAATGTGTCCCAAGTCCCCTGCCGGCTGTTCCCATCGCTCTGCTCGTTCCACTTGGTGCTGCTTGACCTTCAACCTGCTGCTGCCCTGGGCTGGGATGGGGTTTGGGGTGGATTTGTGGCGTTTTTGGGGTGGTTTGGGGTGGATTTGTGGGGGTTTGGTGGTGGTTTGGGGTGGATTTGTGGGGGTTTGGTGGTGGTTTGGGGTGGGTTTCTGGTGGTTTTGGGTGCGTTTGTGGTGTTTTTGTGTGAATTGGTGGTGTTTCTGGGGCGGTTTTGGGTGGGTTTCTGGTGATTTGGTGTGGATTTCTGGTGGTTTTGTGTGTATTTCTGGTGGTTTTGTGTGGATTTCTGGTGATTTTGTGTGGATTTCTGGTGGTTTTGTGTGGATTTCTGGTGGTTTTGTGTGGATTTCTGGTGATTTTGTGTGGATTTCTGGTGATTTTGTGTGGATTTCTGGTGATTTTGTGTGGATTTCTGGTGATTTTGTGTGAATTTCTGGAGTTTTTATGTGTGTTTATGGTGATTTTGTGTGAATTTCTGGTGGTTTTGGTGTGCTTCTGGTGTTTCTGTGTGGATTTCTGGTGTTTCTGTGTGGATTTCTGCTATTTTTGTGTGAATTTCTGGTGGTTTTCTGTGTATTTCTGGTGGTTTTCTGTGTGTTTATGGTGATTTTGTGTGAATTTTTGGTGGGCTTCTGGTGGTTTTGAGTGGATTTCTGGTGGTTTTGTGTGGATTTCTGGTATTTTTGTATGTCTTTCTGGTGGTTTTGTGTGTATTTATGGTATTTTTGCGTGTATTTATTGCATTTTTGCATGTATTTATTGCATTTTTGTGTGGATTTCTGGTATTTTTGGGTGAATTTCTGGCGTTTCTGTGTGTATTTCTGGCGTTTCTGTGTGTATTTCTGGTGTTTCTGTGTATTTCTGGTGTTTTTTCCCTGCTGGCTGATGATTTGCAGTGAGTTTGGAAGCTGCTGTCACTTTTTTTTGGGTTCTCCTGCATTATTAGTGGAGCTTGGCTGCTCCTCCCGTGTTTTTCTGCGGTTTGGTGGATTTTTATTTTTTTAATTTTTTTCTGGGGAGTGTTTTGAAAACAATCCTGGTTTTTAATTGACTCCAGCTTGGAGCAGAGGAGGGAAAAAATAAAATAAAATACCATCTGAGGAAGGAGAGGCTGCAGGGAGGGTTGGTTGAATCACACCAACAACCTGTGGGTGAAGGGATTTAAAAAGAACAAAAATAAAAATAATAAAAATAATCGTTATTATGTTATAAAAATAATAAAAATCAAAAAATCCAAGCAGGGTGGGATTGCAGGACCCTCTGAGCAGCTTTACAGAGCAACATTATATTGATGTAATATTGATATTTATACTCCATAATATTGAGTTATATTGATATTTATACTCCAGGTGGTTTTGGGGAGTTAAACCTTTTGTTCCAGGTGGTTTTGAGTGAGTTAAAAACTTTGCTCCAGGTATTTTTGGGGAGTTAAATTTTGTTCCAGGTGTTTTTGGGAGTTCAATTTTGCTCCTGGTGGTTTTGGGAAATTAAACTTCGCTGCAGATGTTTTTGGGCAGTTCAACTTTGCTCCAGGTGTTTTTGGGGAGCTAAAAACTTTGCTCCAGGTGGTTTTGGGGAGTTAAAGTTTTTCTTCCAGGTGTTTTTGGGGAGTTAAACTTTGTTCCAGGGGTTTTTGGGGAGTGAAATTTTTTGTTCCAAATGTTTTTGGGGAGTTCAGCTTTGCTCCAGGTGGTTTTGAGGAGCTAAAAACTTTGCTCCAGGTGTTTTTGGGGAGTTAAACTTCTTGTTCCAGATGTGTTTTGGGAGTTAAACTTTTTGCTCCAGGTGGTTTTGGGGAGTTAAACTTTTTGCTCCAGGTGGTTTTGGGGCGTTAAATTTTGCTCCAGGTGTGTTTGGGGAGTTCAGCTTTGCTCCAGGTGTTTTTGGGGACTTAGTTCAACTTTTTGTTCCAGGTATTTTTGGGAAATTAAACTTTTTGTTCCAAGTGTTTTTGGGGAGTTCAATTTTGCTCCAGGTATTTTTGGGGAGTTAGTTCAACTTTACTCCAGGTGTGTTTGGGGAGTGAAACTTTTTGCTCCAGGTGTTTTTGAGGAACTAAAAACTTTGCTCCAGGTGTTTTTGGGGAGTTAAACCTTTTGTTCCAGGTGTTTTTGGGGAGTTCAGCTTTGCTCCAGGTATTTTTGGGGAGTTAAATTTTGTTCCAGGTGTTTTTTGGGAGTTCAATTTTGCTCCAGGGGGTTTTGGGAAATTAAACTTCGCTGCAGATGTTTTTGGGGAGTTAGTTCAACTATGTTCCAGGTGTTTTTGGGGAATGAAACTTTGCTCCAGGTGGTTTTGAGGAGCTAAAAACTTTGCTCCAGGTGTTTTTGGGGAGTTAAACTTCTTGTTCCAGATGTGTTTTGGGAGTTAAACTTTTTGCTCCAGGTATTTTTGGGGAGTTAGACTTTTTGCTCCAGGTGGTTTTGGGGCGTTAAATTTTGCTCCAGGTGTGTTTGGGGAGTTCAGCTTTGCTCCAGGTGGTTTTGGGGACTTAGTTCAACTTTTTGCTCCAGGTATTTTTGGGAAATTAGACTTTTTGTTCCAAGTGTTTTTGGGGAGTTCAATTTTGTTCCAGGTGGTGTTGGGGAGTTAGTTCAACTTTACTCCAGGTGTTTTTGGGGAATGAAACTTTGCTCCAGGTGTTTTTGAGGAGCTAAAAACTTTGCTCCAGGTGGTCTTGGGGAGTTAAATTTTGCTCCAGGTAGTTTTGGGGAGTGAAAGTTTTTCTTCCAGGTGTTTTTGGGGAGTGAAACCTTTTGTTCCAGGTGGTTTTGGGGAATTAAACTTTGCTCCAGGTGGTTTTGGGGAGTTAGTTAAACTTTTCTCCAGGTGTGTTTGGGGAGTGAAACTTTTTGCTCCAGGTGGTTTTGGGGAGTTAAATTTTGCCCCAGGTGTGTTTGGGGAGTTAGTTCAACTTTGCTCCAGGTGGTTTTGGGAAATTAGACTTTTTGTTCCAAGTGTTTTTGGGGAGTGAAACTTTGCTCCAGGTGGTTTTGGGGAGTTAGTTAAACTTTACTCCAGGTGTGTTTGGCGAGTGACACCTTTTGCTCCAGGTGTTTTTGGGGAGTGAAACTTTGCTCCAGGTGGTTTTGGGGAGTTAGAAACTTTGCTCCAGATGCTTTTGGGGAGCTAAACGTTTTGCTCCAGGTGTTTATGGGAAATTAAACTTCGCTCCAGGTGGTTTTGGGGAGTTAAAGTTTTTCTTGCAGGTGTTTTTGGGGAATTAAACTTTGTTCCAGGTGTGTTTTTTGGGGAGTTAAACTACTCCAGGTGTGTTTTTGGGGAGTTAAATTTTGCTTCAGGTGGTTTTGGGGAGTTAAATTTTGCTCCAGGTGGTTTTTGGGAGTTAAATTTTACTTCAGGAAGTTCAATAAAAACCCAAACCGCAGCCCTGAGTGTGTGCTGGGTTTGGTTCAGGTCAGACAGGTTTGCTGTTATAATAAAAATAACTCCAAAAATCAGGAATAATTTATTTTTTAGTCCCTTTGCTGCCACTTGGAGGAAGATTCGTTCAGCTTTATCCCTTTTTTTGGTGAAAATGGTAAGAATTCTTCACTCTGCCTGGATTTTCCAGGTGATAAAGGAAAATTCCTGGTTAAAAAATTCCTGAAAAAAAGGAAATTCTTGGAAAAAGAAGTTCAGTTCAGCCTTGAGAGGGAAGGTGAACTGCAGAGCAAACATCACTCAAGGTCTCCAAATAAATCAGGATTGGAGGAATTCTGGGCTTTAAATCCACTTGAAATCCAATTTTTTTTGCTTAAATCCACCCAGAGGTGAAGCTCTGGGCGCAGAATAATAATTCTGCTGATTATTTAGCAGCAAATAATCGAATTTCACCAAAATCTGAGGTTTTTCAGCCGAGCAGAGGCGATGGTTAATCACAAATCCCACGGAAATGAGTGCAGAGTGGGGAAAAAAATTAAAATAAAATGAAATAAAAGCTGCAGGCAGAGTGGAAATAATTCCCTGAGGAAATGGCATTTCCTTGGCACACTTGGGGCTTTTTTTTTTTCCTCTCCAGGAAGGTTTGAATTCTTCTTTTTTTCCCTTTTTTTTTTGTCTCCCCAGAGCTAATTTAAACTGCTGGAGGAAGTTGAGAAAAGTTGTTTTAATTAGTCATTAAGTGGTGAAGGAGTTCCTGGCCCAGTTGGGTTGATTGAGGTTCTAAATAATCCCTTTAAAAATCAAAATAAAATATCTTTGTGTCGGGATTTGTCACTTTGGGGACATCCTGGGTGGCTTTGGGGACATTCAGGTCAACCCATGGGGCAGCTGAGGGTTGGGAAATTCAGTTTGTGTGAATTTAGAATATTTTATAATATTTTATTCCCCTTTTTTTTGGATATTCCCTCTGAGGAACAAAATTGGAAACTTCAGTTTGTGTGAATTTAGAATATTTTATAATATTTTATTACCATTTTTTTGGGTTTGTGTGGATTTAGAATATTTTATTACCATTTTTTTGGGGGATATTCCTTGGAGATTGGAAACTTCAGTTTGTGTGAATTTAGAATATTTTATAATATTTTATTTCCATTTTTTGGGATATTCTCTCTGAGGAACAAAATTGGAAACTTCAGTTTGTGTGAATTTAGAATATTTTATTACCATTTTTTTGGGGGATATTCCTTGGAGATTGGAAACTTCAGTTTGTGTGAATTTAGAATATTTTATAATATTTTATTTCCATTTTTTGGGGATATTTCCTCAGAGGAACAAAATTGGAAACTTCAGTTTGTGTGAATTTAGAATATTTTATAATATTTTATTACCATTTTTTTGGGGGATATTCCTTGGAGATTGGAAACTTCAGTTTGTGTGAATTTAGAATATTTTATAATATTTTATTTCCGTTTTTTGGGATATTTCCTCAGAGGAACAAGATTAGAAACCTCAGTTTGTGTGAATTTAGAATATTTTATAATATTTTATTTCCATTTTTTGGGATATTCTCTCTGAGGAACAAGATTGGAAACTTCAGTTTGTGTGAATTTAGATTATTTTATTCCCATTTTTTTTGGATATTCCCTTGGAGGAACAAGCTCAGTTTGTGTGACTTTATAACATTTTATTCCCATTTTTTTGGGCTATTTGAAGGACCAATTTGGCTAATTGAATTGAATTTTATTCCCATTTTTTTGGGATATTCCCTCTGAGGAACAAAATTGGAAACTTCAGTTTGTGTGAGTTTATAGTATTTTATTCCCATTTTTTTTGGATATAATACTTTATTCCCATTTTTGGGGGATATTCCCTCTGAGGAACAAGATTGGAAACCTCAGTTTGCATGAATTTATAATATTTTATTCCCATTTTTTGGGGATATTTTCTTGGAGGAACAAGATTGGAAACCTCAATTTGTGAGAATTTATAATATTTTATTCCCATTTTTTTGGGATATAATATTTTATTCCCATTTTTTGGGGATATTTCCCTCTGAGGAACAAGATTGGAAACTTCAGTTTGTGTGAATTTAGAATATTTTATTCCCATTTTTTTTGGATATTCCCTTGGAGGAACAAGCTCAGTTGATGTGAGTTTCTAACATTTTATTCCCATTTTTTTGGGGCTATTTGAAGGACCAATTTGGCTAATTGAATTGAATTTTATTCCCATTTTTTTTGGGATATTCTCTCTGAGGAACGAAATTGGAAACTTCAGTTTGTGTGAGTTTATAGTATTTTATTCCCATTTTTTGGGATATTTTCTTGGAGGAACAAGATTGGAAACCTCAGTTTGTGTGAGTTTATAGTATTTTATTCCCAATTTTTTGGGGATATTTTCTTGGAGGAACAAGATTGGAAACTTCAGTTTGTGTGAGTTTATAGTATTTTATTCCCATTTTTTTTTTGGGATATAATATTTTATTCCCTTTTTTTGATATTTCCTTGGAGGAACAAAATTGGAAACCTCAATTTGTGAGAATTTATAATATTTTATTCCCATTTTTTGGGATATTTCCCTGGAGGAACAAAATTGGAAACTTCAGTTTGTGTGAGTTTATAGTATTTTATTCCCTTTTTTTTGGATATTCCCTTGGAGATTGGAAACTTCAGTTTGTGTGAGTTTATAATATTTTATTCCCATTTTTTTGGGATATAATATCTTATTCCCATTTTTTGGGATATAATATTTTATTCCCATTTTTTGGGGATATTCCCTCTGAGGAACAAGATTGGAAACTTCAGTTTGTGTGAATTTATAATACTTTATTCCCATTTTTTTGGGATATAATGTTTTATTCCCATTTTTTTATATTCCCTTGGAGGAACAAGATTGGAAACTTCAGTTTGTGTGAGTTTATAGTATTTTATTCCCATTTTTTGGGGATATTTTCTTGGAGGAACAAAATTGTAAACCTCAATTTGTGAGAATTTATAATATTTTATTCCCATTTTTTGGGATATAATATTTTATTCCCATTTTTTGGGGATATTTCCCTCTGAGGAACAAGATTGGAAACCTCAGTTTGCATGAATTTATAATATTTTACAATATTTTATTCCCCTTTTTTTGGGATATTCCCTTGGGGGTTGGAAACCTCACTTTGTGTGAGTTTCTAATATTTTATTCCCATTTTTTTTGATATTCCCTTGGAGAAACAACCTCAGTTTGTGTGACTTTATAACATTTTATTCCCATTTTTTTTGGATATAATATTTTATATTTATAACATTTTATTCCCATTTTTTTTGGATATTCCCTTGGAGATTGGAAACCTCAGTTTGTGTGAGTTTATAACATTTTATTCCCATTTTTTTGGGGCTATTTGAAGGACCAATTTGGCTAATTGAATTGAATTTTATTCCCATTTTTTTGGGATATTCCCCCTGAGGAAACAATTCCTGAGCTGAGGGTGAAGTTGAGGAATTCTTTCTCCTCCTCCTGAAGGAGATAATTATTATTTCAGAGGTTTGGGAGATCAAACTCATTTTTGGGTCGCTGATAAAAGTTTATTTTTTCGGTTTGTGGTGGAGAAACTCCCAGCAGAGCAGCTGAAGAAAGGAACTTTGTATTTCCTGCCAAGATTCCTTCCCTGGGATAATCAGCTGATTGTTTAACTCTTTAATTCGGGGAAATTCAGAAGCTCTGAAAGCTCTGAGGGATTGGAGATTTTTTTGGGATTTTTTTGGGATTTTTAGGGGATTTTTAGGGGATTTTTGGGGGATTTTTTGGGGATTTTTTTGGGATTTTTTGGGGATTTTTTTGGGATTTTTTGGGGTTTTTTGGTATTTTTTGGGGATTTTTTGGGGATTTTTTTAGGAATTTTTTGGGGATTTTTGGGGGATTTTTTTTTATTTTTTTGGGGGATTTTTTGGATTTTTTGGGGATTTTTTGGGGATTTTTTGGGGATTTTTAAAAAAATTTTGGGAATTTTTTTGGGAATTTTTTGGGATTTTTTTTTAAATTTTTTGGGGATTTTTATCCCTGGTTGGAGTTGGAGGTTTGAGTTCCATCAGGGAGGGAGGAAAGGATTTTATTCATATTTTATTTCTATTTAGGAGTGAAAAAACCAAATTAAACTCTTCCAGATTCCCTCTGTTCCTTCCCTGGGATAATCAGCTGATTAATTAACTCTTTAATTTAGGGAAATTTGGAAGCTCTGAAACCTCTGAGGAATTGGGGATTTTTTTGGGGATTTTTGGGGATTTTTTTGGGATTTATTGCGGATTTTTTTGGGATTTATTGGGGATTTTTTGGGGATTTTTGGGGAGATTTTTTGGGGGATGTTTTGGGGATTTTTTGGGGATTTTTTTGGGGATTTTTGGGGGATTTTTCAGGGATTTTTCAGGGGATTTTTGGGGGATTTTTGGGGGATTTTGGGATTTTTTTGGGTATTTTTAATTGGGGATCTTTTTGGGGTTTTTTTTGGGATTTTGGGGATTTTTGGGGGATTTTTTGTGGTATTTTTTTTATTTTTGGGGGATTTTTTTGGGATTTTTTGGGGGAATTTTTTTTGGATTTTTTTTTCTTAGGGGGTATTTTTTTGGGATTTTTTAAAATTTTTTTTAAATTTTTTGCGGATTTTTTTGGGTTTTTTATCCCTGGTTTGAATTGGAGGTTTGAGTTCCATCAGGCAGGAAGGCAGGAGAGGATTTTATTTATTTATTATTTCATTTTATTTTTATACAATAAATATTATTATTTTATTTAGGAGTGAATAAACGAATTAAACTCTTCCAGATTCCTCTTCCCAGCTATTTGGATTAATCAGCTGATTAATTAACTCTTCCCCTAATTTCTGATTTCTGGGTGTGGAATGAATAATTTAATTTACTAATCTCTTCCCATAAATTCTCCTGATTTTTGGTTTAAAACCCCAAATTTTTGGTTAAAAAAAATCTCCTTTCCCAGCGATTTTCTCTCTTCATCCCTCAGGGGATTTTTGTGGAGTTTTTTTTTGAATTTTTTTGAGGCTCCAGATGTGTAATTCCTATAAAAATAACTCAGAGTGGTTAGGAAAAAACACATTTAATCCCCAGATTATTTTATTTTATTTTATTTTATTTTATTTTATTCTATTTTATTTTATTTTTTAAATTTTATTTTATTTTATTTATTTTATTTTATTTTATTTATTTTATTTTATTTTATTTTATTTTATTTTTTTAAATTTTATTTTATTTATTTTATTTTATTTTATTTTATTTTATTTTATTTTATTTTATTTTATTTTATTTTTTAAATTTTATTTTATTTATTTTATTTTATTTTATTTTATTTTATTCTATTTTATTTTATTTTTTTAATTTTTATTTTATTTTATTTATTTTATTTTATTTTATTTTATTTTATTTTTTTAATTGCATAAAATATTGTAGAGTAAATGTTCTACAAAAATAAATTCAGACTTAATATCATCTTTAATTTGGCAAATTTCCTTCCTCCATCATCCTCTGCAATTATATTTTCATTTCATTTCACAAAACTCTTTTAAAACTCAACTTTCTTTTAAAAAGAAAAATTTTTTTTTGCATTCCTGAGCCCTTCAGCTCCATTTCTATTTTTGGGGGATTTATTTTTGGGCTGAGAGAAATCTGATATTGTGACCTACATTCCTTTAGCCCAGGAAAATAAAAATATCTCCACCTGTGATTTGCTTCACTCTGCAATAAATTGAATTTTTTACAATGATTTTTCCAGGTTTGGGAGATCAGGAGGAGTGAGAAATGGGAAGGAAATGAGTGCAGGTTGTATTAATTAATTAGAAATAAAATTAATTAGAAATAATGAACTAATTATGAAATAATTATGGATTTTCTCTCTAGATCCTTTGTGGAATTTTTTGGTTTTTTGCTGTGAGGAGAAGGAAATTTCCAGGTTGTGTTTTATCTCAGGAAAATAAAAATATCTGTGATTTCCTTTTTGCTGCAATAAATTGAATTTTTACAATGATTTTTCCAGGTTTGGGAGATAAGGAGGAGTGAGAAATGGGAAGGAAATGACTGCAGGTTGTATTAATTAATTAGAAATAATTAACTAATTATGGAATAATTGTGGATTTTCTCTCTAGATCCTTTGTGGAGTTTTTGGTTTTTTGCTGTGAGGAGAAGGAAATTTCCAGGTTGTGTTTTATCTCAGGAAAATACAAATATCTCTGCAATAAATTGAATTTTTTACAATGATTTTTCCAGGTTTGGGAGATAAGGAGGAGTGAGAAATGGGAAAGAAATAACTGCAGGTTGTATTAATTAATTAGAAATAAAATTAATTAGAAATAATTAACTAATTATGAAATAATTGTGGATTTTCTCTCCATCCTTGGGGAGTTTTTGGTTTTTTGCTGTGATGAGAAGGAAATTTCCAGGTTGTGTTTTATCTCAGGAAAATAAAAATATCTGTGCAATAAATTGAATTTTTCAATGATTTTTCCACGTTTGGGAGATAAGAAGGAGTGAGAAATGGAAGCAAATTATTCCATTTAAATAGAATTTTTTTCCTATTTCAGTTGACCTTTCCCCTGGTGGGAAAGGATTTGGGATTTCTCCGAGCAGGAAAAAGCTGTGGATGAAATCCCAGGATGGATTTTGAGGCACTGGATGCCTCTGTTCCCAAAAATAACCTCCCTGGGATTATTTTCCCCACATTTCCAGAGGGTTTGGAATTTCTTCAGTGATATCTCATTGCAAGGAGATGTGAAAATCCTCACTGGGAGGGGAAAAAAAACAGGATTTGCTGGTTTTTCCCTGGAAATTTGGGATATTTTGGGGTTTTTGTTGCTTGTGGGGTGAGAGAGGTGAATGTGGATAATGCAGTTTTTATCTGGAGGCAAAATACCCTCTGAAAAAAAATGTATTTACAGGTTAAATGTATTTTAAGGTGTAAAAAATATTCTGTCCTAAAGGATGGAAATGGCAGCAGGATGGTGGAAATTCCCTTTTTTTTGGGATTTGGGAGAGGGTGGGATGGTCATTCCTCTTCCCTGCATTTTATAACCTGAATATTCCCAATTTTTGACACTTTCCCTTTGATTTTGGATCCTGAAAATGCTAATTTTTGGGATTTAGGAGAGGGTGGGATGGTCACTTGTCTTCCTTGCATTTTATTATCTGAATATTCCCAATTTTTGACAATTTTGCTGTGGTTTTGGATCCTGGAAATGCTGTTTTTTGGGATTTGGGAGAGGATGGGATGGCCCTGGGATGGTCATTCCTCTTCCCTGCATTTTATTATCTGAATATTCCCAATTTTTGACACTTTCCCTTTGATTTTGGATCCTGAAAATGCTATTTTTTGGGATTTGGGAGAGGGTGGGATGGTCACTTGTCTTCCTTGCATTTTATTATCTGAATATTCCCAATTTTTGACACTTTCCCTTTGATTTTTGGATCCTGAAAATGCTATTTTTTGGGATTTAGGAGAGGATTTTCCTACTGAAATAGCCCTAGGGTGATCACTCGTTTTCTCTGTGTTTTGTTACCTGAATATTCCCAATTTTTGACACTTTTCCTCTGATTTTGGATCCTGGAAATGCTGTTTTTTAGGATTTAGGAGAGGATTTAAATACTGAAAATGGCTCTGGGATGGTCATTCCTCTTCCATGGGATTTATGATCTGAATATTCCATATTTTGGACACTTTTCCTTTGGGTTTGCATCCTGGAAATGCTGTTTTTTAGGATTTAGGAGAGAATTTTCCCACTGAAAATGACCCTGGGGTGGATTATTCCTCCTCCCTGTATTTTATAACCTGAATATTCCCAATTTTGACAATTTTACTGTGGTTTTGGGTCCTGGAAATACCTTTTTTAT
This sequence comes from Lichenostomus cassidix, assembly GCF_008360975.1. Taxonomy (NCBI): domain Eukaryota; kingdom Metazoa; phylum Chordata; class Aves; order Passeriformes; family Meliphagidae; genus Lichenostomus; species Lichenostomus cassidix. The sequence goes on along the minus strand of NC_139508.1, from coordinate 1,776,071 downwards.
GGGATTTGGGATAGGATTTTCCTACTGAAATGGCTCTGGGATGGTCACTCCTCTTCCATGGGATTTATGATCTGAATATTCCATATTTTGGACACTTTTCCTTTGGGTTTGCATCCTGGAAATGCTGTTTTTTAGGATTTAGGAGAGAATTTTCCCACTGAAAATGACCCTGGGGTGGATTATTCCTCCTCCCTGTATTTTATAACCTGAATATTCCCAATTTTGACAATTTTACTGTGGTTTTGGGTCCTGGAAATACCTTTTTTATGGGATTTGGGATAGGATTTTCCTACTGAAATGGCTCTGGGATGGTCACTCCTCATCCATGGGATTTATTGTCTGAATATTCCATATTTTGGACACTTTTCCTTTGGTTTTGCATCCTGGAAATGCTGTTTTTTAGGATTTAGGAGAGAATTTTCCCACTGAAAATGACCCTGAGATGGATTATTCCTCCTCCCTGTGTTTTATTATCTGAATATTCCCAATTTTTGACCTTTTCCCTCTGATTTTGGATCCTGAAAATGCCTTTTTATGGGATTTAGGAGAGGATTTTCCTACTGAAATGGCTCTGGGATGGTCATTCCTCATCCATGGGATTTATTATCTGAAAATTCCCAATTTTTGACCTTTTCCCTCTGCTTTTGGGTCCTGAAAATGCTATTTTTTGGGATTTAGGAGAGGATTTTCCTACTGAAATGGCTCTGGGGTGGATTATTCCCCCTCCCTGTGTTTTATAACCTGAAAATTCCCAATTTTTGACTTTTCCCTCTGATTTGGGTCCCTCCAGGAGCCGTAGCCCTGCTGCCCCGTGGGAGTGTGACTGGTATGGGTAATGGTGTGAGAGAAGCTCCAGTGGAATTCCAGAGGGATGTGGAGTCTGTCGCTGCCAGAATTCCTGCAGAGGTGAGAGAGAAACCAAAATTCGGGATTTCCCGCCCAAAATTGGGGATTTCCCGCGCAAAATTCTGAATTTCCCACCCAAAATTGAGCATTTTCCACCCAAAATTCAGGGTTTCCCACCCAAAATTCTGAATTTCCCGCACAAAACTGAGGGTTTCCCGCCCAAAATTGGGGATTTCCCGCCCAAAATTGAGGAATTCCCACCCAAAATTGAGGATTTCCCGCCCAAAATTGAGGAATTCCCACTCAAAATTGGGGATTTCCCGCCCAAAATTGGGGATTTCCCGCCCAAAATTGAGGAATTCCCGCCCAAAATTGAGGAATTCCCGCCCAAAATTGAGGAATTCCCGCCCAAAATTGAGGAATTCCCGCCCAAAATTGAGGATTTCCCGCCCAAAATTGAGGATTTCCCACTCAAAATTGGGGATTTCCCGCCCAAAATTGGGGATTTCCCGCCCAAAATTGGGGATTTCCCACCCGAAATTCAGCAATTCCCACCCAAAATCCAGCATTTCCCACCCAAAATTCCGGAATTCTTCATCCAGCAAGGAAGGATGAGGAGGAATCATTCCCTGGCATCAGAATTTTTGGGGTTTTTTCACCAAAACACACGTGAAGGATGTGGAGCCAGAGGGATGGAGCAGCTCTGCCGTGGGGAAAAGCTGGGAAAATAATTGGGATTGATCTATAAATTGGGATTGATTTATAAATTGGGATTGATTTATAAATTGGGATTGATTTATAAATTGGGATTGATTTATAAATTGGGATTGATTTATAAATTGGGATTTATCCAGCCTGGAAAAACTCCAGGGTGATGTAATTGTGGCTTTGCAGTGCCTGGAGGAAACATGGAGGGAAATTTGGGATCAGGGACAGGAGATGGGGAATGGATTTGGACTGGAAAATGGGAATTTGGGTGGATTTTGGGATGGAATTCCCAATTTGGGATGGCAGTTTGGGGTGGAATATCCCATAAGGAATTCCATAAGGAATTCCAAAATGGGAATTTGGGATGGAATTCCTGTAAGGAATGGAGGGACAGGAGATAGGGAATGGATTGGAACTAGGAAGTGGGAATTTGGGTGGAATTTGGGAAGGAATTTTTGGCTGGGAGTGAATTTGGGATGGAATTCCCACAAGGGATGGAGGGACAGGGAATGGATTGGAACTGGGAAATGGGAATTTGGGTGGATTTTGGGAAGGAATTTTTGGCTGTGAGGGCAGTGAGGGTTTGGGATGGAATTCCCAGAGGATTTTTGGATTCCCAATCCCTGGAAATGTCCAAATCCAGGCTGGAGAGGAGAAGCTGCAGGGAAACCTTGGAGAAACTTCCAGAGGGTAAAGAGACACCAGGAGAGGATTTGGGATCAGGGATGGAGAGACAGGGAATGGATTGAACTGGGAAATGGGAATTTGGGTGGAATTTTGGGATGGAATTTCTGGCTGTGAGGGAATTTGGGATGGAATTCCCACAAGGAATGGAGGAACAGGAGACAGGGAATGGATTGGAACTGGGAAATGGGAATTTGGGTGGATTTTGGGATGGAATTCCCAATTTGGGATGGCAGTTTGGGATGGAATATCCCATAAGGAATTCCAAAATGGGAATTTGGGATGGAATTCCCATAAGGAATGGAGGGACAGGAGATAGGGAATGGATTGGAACTGGGAAATGGGAATTTGGGAAGGAATTCCTGGCTGGGAGGGAATTTGGGATGGAATTCCCATAAGGGATGGAGGGACAGGAGACAGGGAATGGACTTGAACTGGAAAATTGGAATTTGGGTGGAATTTTGGGAAGGAATTCCTCCCTGGGAGGGTTTGGGATGGAATTCCCAGAGAATTTGGGAATGCCCAAAGCCAGTCTGGATCATTCTGGGATGGTGGAAACCATCCCTGCCCGTTATTGGGGTGAAAAAGTTGATTTTTCAGCTCCTCCCAACCCAAACCATTTGAGATTTGAGCTCTGGATTCCCAAAAAATCAATTTTTGTTCATGAAATCCATGGAGTGTGTCACTCTGAGAGGATCCAAACCTTCCCAAAGCCTGGGAAGAGGTTGGAAGGACAATTCCCTGCCCAGGGGAGGTGACAGAGGTGACCCAGGGCCGCCAGGCTGGCTTTCCCTGCTTTTTAAAAACTCTGGAATTTCTGAAAAAGTTTAAAAACTCTGGAATTTCTGAAAAAGTTTAAAAAACTCTGGAATTTCTGAAAAAGTTTAAAAAACTCTGGAATTTCTGAAAAAGTTTAAAAAACTCTGGAATTTCTGAAAAAGTTTAAAAAACTCTGGAATTTCTGAAAAAGTTTAAAAAACTCTGGAATTTCTGAAAAAGTTTAAAAAACTCTGGAATTTCTGAAAAAGTTTAAAAACTCTGGAATTTCTGAAAAAGTTTTAAAACTCTGGAATTTCTGAAAAAGTTTAAAAACTCTGGAATTTCTGAAAAAGTTTAAAAACTGGAATTTCTGAAAAAGTTTAAAAACTCTGGAATTTCTGAAAAAGTTTAAAAAACTCTGGAATTTCTGAAAAAGTTTAAAAAACTCTGGAATTTCTGAAAAAGTTTAAAAACTCTGGAATTTCTGAAAAAGTTTTAAAACTCTGGAATTTCTGAAAAAGGTTTAAAAGCTCTGGAATTTAAAGACTGGAATTTCTGAAAAAGTTTAAAAAACTGGAATTTAAAGACTCTGGAATTTCTGAAAAAGTTTTAAAAGCTCTGGAATTTCTGAAAAAGTTTAAAAAACTCTGCAATTTCTGAAAAAGTTTAAAAAACTCTGGAATTTAAAGACTGGAATTTCTGAAAAAGTTTAAAAAACTGGAATTTAAAGACTCTGGAATTTCTGAAAAAGTTTTAAAACTCTGGAATTTCTGAAAAAGTTTTAAAACTCCGGAATTTCTGAAAAAGTTTTAAAAACTCCGGAATTTCTGAAAAAGTTTAAAAGCTCTGGAATTTCTGAAAAAGTTTAAAAGCTCTGGAATTTCTGAAAAAGTTTAAAAGCTCTGGAATTTAAAGACTGGAATTTCTGAAAAAGTTTAAAAAACTGGAATTTAAACGCTCTGGAATTTCTAAAAAAGTTTTAAAACTCTGGAGTTTTAAAACTCTGGAATTTCTGAAAAAGTTTTAAAAGCTCTGGAATTTCTGAAAAAGTTTAAAAACTCTGGAATTGAAAAATTCTGGAATTTTTGAAAAAGTTTAAAAACTCTGGAATTTAAAAACTCTGGAATTTCTGAAAAGGAGGAATTGCTGAACTTTGCTCCAGCTCAGCCCAAACCTGAGGCTGAAGGTCACAGCTTGGGAAGGGCAATTGAGCTGATTTAGGGAATTTTGGGTCATAAACATTAACTCTGCAGTTGGGAAAGAAGGGAAATGTTAACTCTTCTCCTCCACAAAGTGTTAAAAAGTCACACATCAAACCTGGATTTGTCTTTGTTCCAAAAACCTCCACGGGGTTGGGGTTTGATTTGCTCTCTTTGGGGGAAAAAATACTGATTTTAGAAAGGCAAAATGAGCAAAAAATGATAAAATCCTTTCCATTCCATCCATCAGAAGGGGAAAGCTTTTATCCTTAGTTTTATCCTTTTTTTTATCTTTAGGATTTTTTATCCTTAGGAGTCTGGAAATGATGTGGAAATAGGGTTTGGGTGCTTCTCTTCCAGAAAATTCCATTCTGTCCATGCCTTGTGGGGAGGGAGAAAAAAAGAGAATTAATGAAAAAACAAAAAAACAAAAAAACAAAACAAAAAAAACAAAAAAACATTTAGTAAACTAGAAATTAGTAAACTAGAATTTAGGAAACATTTAGTAAACTAGAAATTAGTAAACTAGAATTTAGTAAACATTTAGTAAACTAGAAATTAGTAAACTAGAATTTAGGAAACATTTAGTAAACTAGAAATTAGTAAACTAGAATTTAGTAAACATTTAGTAAACTAGAAATTAGTAAACTAGAATTTAGGAAACATTTAGTAAACTAGAAATTATAAACTAGAATTTAGTAAACATTTAGTAAACTAGAAATTGGTAAACTAGAATTTAGAAAAATTTAGGAAACTAGAATTTAGTAAATTAGAATTTAGTAAACATTTAGTAAACTAGAAATGAGTCAACTAGAATTTAGGAAACATTTAGAGAACTAGAAATTAGTCAACTAGAATTTAGTAAACATTTAGTAAACTAGAAATTAGTAAACTAGAATTTAGTAAACATTTAGTAAACTAGAAATGAGTCAACTAGAATTTAGTAAACATTTAGTAAACTAGAAATTAATCAACTAGAATTTAGTGAACATTTAGTAAACTAGAAATGAGTCAACTAGAATTTAGGAAACATTTAGTGAACTTTGAATTTAGTAAATATTTAGTAAACTAGAAATTGGTCAACTAGAATTTAGTGAACATTTAGTAAACTAGAAATCAGTCAACTAGAATTTAGGAAACATTTAGAGAACTAGAAATTAGTAAATTAGAATTTAGTAAACATTTAGTAAACTAGAAATTAATAAACTAGAATTTACTAAACATTTAGTGAACTAGAAATTAATCAACTAAAATTTAGTAAATATTTAGTAAACTAGAATTTAGGAAACTAGAATTTAGGAAACATTTAGAGAACTAGAAATTCAGCAAAGCATTTCTGACCCAAATCCTGCAGCAAAAAAATAAAATATAATTCCTGTAGGATTGACTTTTTCCCATTCTCCACTGATTTTTTATTTTTATTTCCAGGATAACCAGGAGAAGCAGAAAGTGCTCAACTCTCTGATTGCTGGAGCTCTGGCTGGTGCTGTGGCTAAAACTGCAGTGGCTCCTCTGGACAGGACAAAAATCATGTTCCAAGGTGAGTCCTGCTGCCTTTTTCCCCCAAATTTTTTAAAAATTTTGAACCCAAAATAGCTTCTGATTTGCTTGTTTGCCAGGAGTTGAATTCGGGATGGAAACCTGAATTTGTGTTCCAGAGCTCCAAAAAAATTGTGACAAAATTAAATTTCTCTGATTTAAACAGAGAATTCCCAGAATTTAGCAGGATTTGGGGGTTCAGCCCCATCCTGGCCTCTGCAATTATCCCAAAATATCCCCAAATATCCCCAAAAAAAGCACAAAAAGAGCTTTAATTCCGTGGAGATCTGGGAAAGCCAAGATTTTTTTCAATCTGCTGCCATCCCAGATTAACTGAATTGGGTTCAACCTAATCCCCTGCTGACATTTAATTTAAAATTGATCTTCACTCACATGATTGGAATTGCTGAGATTTGGATCAGGGAATTCAAGGAGAGCAGAATTTTTGGGTTTTTCCACACAAAAAATCACCCCCAGGGTTCATTTCTGGCTGGAAATATCAGGAGCTGGGGAGAGACTGAGGGAATTAGCTGGAATTTTGGATATTCCTAAAAATCCCTGGTTGGTTTGGAATCCACCTGGCTGCAGAAGGATTGAAATGTTTCCTTTTTTTAGGAGGAATTTTTTTAGGATCTGATGGATTTCTTAGGTTCTAAAGGGTTTTTTTTTTCCCTGACTGTGAAGGAGGAAAACAACTTTGGATCATCTCAGTGCAGGAAGGTTGAGTTGGAAATTTGGGAATGGGTTAGGGAATTTTTCCCTGGGAGAGGGAAAAAAAAATAGGGATAAATGATAAATAGGGGGTGTGGAACTGGATGAGCTTTCCCACCCCAAATCACCCCCAAAATTCAATAAATTTCCCCATGGCAGAGGGAAAAAACCCAAAATTCAATAAATTTCCCCGTGGCAGAGAGAAAAAACCCCAAAATTCAATAAATTTCCCCGTGGCAGAGAGAAAAAACCCCAAAATTCAATAAATTTCCCCGTGGCAGAGAGGAAAAACCCCAAAATTCAATAAATTTCCCCGTGGCAGAGAGGAAAAAACCCAAAATTCAATAAATTTCCCCGTGGCAGAGAGGAAAAAACCCAAAATTCAATAAATTTCCCCGTGGCAGAGAGGAAAAACCCCAAAATTCAACAAATTTCCCCGTGGCAGAGAGGAAAAAACCCAAAATTCAACAAATTTCCCCGTGGCAGAGAGGAAAAAACCCAAAATTCAACAAATTTCCCCGTGGCAGAGAGGAAAAACCCCAAAATTCAATAAATTTCCCCGTGGCAGAGAGGAAAAAACCCAAAATTCAACAAATTTCCCCGTGGCAGAGAGGAAAAAACCCAAAATTCAACAAATTTCCCCGTGGCAGAGAGGAAAAAAACCCAAAATTCAATAAATTTCCCCGTGGCAGAGAGGAAAAAACCCAAAATTCAATATATTTCCCCATGGCAGAGAGAAAAAACCCAAAATTCAATATATTTCCCCATGGCAGAGGTAGAAAACCTCTATATCCAGACAGGAAACAGGTTGACTTCATTCCTCAAAAAATAAAAAAAAATAAAAAATCCAACTCAAAAGGGTGGAATGGCACAAAACCCCAGATTTACATGGAATTTTTGGCTACACTCCAGAGGCTGCAGGAACTCAAACGAGGCAGGAGGAAGCTGCAGCAGCTCCTTAATTGGAGCCACACTTCATTAAGGGGTTTTCAGGGAGGATTTTCCCTCCCTGTCACAAAGCAGAGCTGCCAAATAAATCCTGAAGCCTGGAGGATTCCACGATTTAAGGAGGAGCTGTCAGTCGGGATGGATGGGAAGGAAAAAAGGGGGAAAAAAAAATGAGTTTATTTGAGGTTTTTCTGAAGATGGAGCTGCTCTTGCGTGGAGGTTTTTTATTGTGGAATTAGGTTGGGATCTGGGTGGGGAAATGCTGTGGAAAATAAGTGAGAGGTGCAGTTTTGATGGGTTTTTAAAATGAATTTTTATTTATTCATTTATTTATTCATTTATTCCAGCAGGGTGGGACACAAACTGAATTTTCCTAACAGGCAGCAAGGAAAAAAAATGGACTTTTTTGCTAAATTATGGGAGCATTTACCAGTGGAAAGCCTTTATTATAAAGAATCTCTTTCCTCTTGCTTTCATTCTTTTCTTTCTATTTTTATCCTCTGAGCCAAAAACACCTGTGTGGTTTATTTATGGATTCACGGATCAAATATTTATTTTTCTATACTGCAAGCACTAATATTCTATTTTTTTTTCCTTTTTTTTTTCTTTTTTAGTGTCTTCAAAAAGATTTTCTGCCAAGGTGAGGTGATGTCTCTCTGCTGTTGCCCTGAAGTGTTTGATTAATGTAAAATTAGTAGTAAAAGCTCCAGCAGCACCTTTTGTTGGCCTTTATTTCACTTTTTATTTTAATTTCCTGGGATTTAGCAGCAGCATTCCATGAAAACATAGAGGGAAAGGCTGGAAATGGTGTTAATTAGAGGATTAATTAGGGCAGTGATTGCTGGGGGGTTTGAAACTCCAGGTTGTGCCTGTGGTGTGACAGTAAATGTGACATCACTCAGGGCTTTGGGTTTTGGGAGCTTTCCTTGTGATTTTGGGAGCTTTTCTTGGGATTTTGGGATAATTCCTAATAATTTTGGGAGCTTTTCTTGCGCTTATGGGACCTTTCCTGTGATTTTGGGATAATTTCTAGTAATTTTGTGAGCTTTCCTTGTGTTTATGGGACTTTTTCTAGTGATTTTGGGACCTTTTCTAGTGATTTTGAGATCATTTCTAGTGATTTTGGGACCTTTTCTAGTGATTTTGGTAGCTTTCCGTGTGTTTATGGGATCATTTCTAGTAATTTTGGGAGCTTTTCCAGTGATTTTGGGACCATTTCTGGTGGTTTGGGGAGCTTTTCTAGTAATTTCGGGACCATTTCTGGTGATTTGGGGACTATTTCTGGTGATTTTGCTCAGGAGTGCAAGTTGGGGAACAAAACTCAAGAACAAAACCTGGAGAACAAAACTTGGGGAGTAAAACCTTGGGGACAAAACTTGAGAGCTCCACCTGGGGGACAAAACCTGGGAGCTCCACCTGGGGGACAAAACCTGGGAGCTCCACCTGGGGGACAAAACTTGGGGAGCTCAGCCTGGGGGACAAAACTTGGGGAGCTCCGCCTGGGGGACAAAACTTGGGAGCTCCGCCTGGGGGACAAAACTTGGGGAGCTCCGCCTGGGGGACAAAATTTGGGAGCTCCGCCTGGGGGACAAACCTGGGGAGCTCCGCCTGGGGGACAAACCTGGGGAGCTCCGCCTGGGGGCCAAAATTTTGGAGCTCTGCCTGGGGTACAAAATTTCTGTTTGGCTAACTAGAAAAGCATTCTGGGAATGACTCAGCTAAACGGGAGGTGAAAAAGAAGTTACTTTATTGTAAAACAGTTACTAGAAGCACTAAGTGCTCACAGCGTGGGGCTGTGGTTGGTTACACCTGAGGCCTGTTGGTGTCCTGGTCTGTGGTGGTTGATTAAACCCATTTATTGTGCTTCAAAAGTATGAAAACTCATAACAAACCAACAGTTTAAGAACCCTGGATTTTTGCAACAAAGTGTTTAGCACCACAGGCTGGGCTCTAACCCTCCCTCCCCACCCTTGGATGTGGATTTCCCCCTCAGCTCCCTGAAAATGGTGACAGGAAAGGTTAATCTTTAGAATCACCTCCTTCCCGGCATTATTTCCATTCCCATTTTCCCTCTCTCCCCTCCTGCCCCTCGCCCTGTTCCCTGCAGGAAGCTCACGGGCTGATTTATCCCTGCAGGAAGCTTACAGGCTGATTTATCACACCTACCTCAATGAGGGTTTCTGGAGCCTCTGGAGAGGCAACTCCGCCACCATGGTCCGCGTCATTCCCTACGCCGCCATCCAGTTCTGCGCCCACGAGGAGTACAAGCAGCTCCTGGGGAATTACTATGGCTTCCAGGGAAAGTAAGAGGAATTGGGTAACGGGATCCTGCTGGGGTGCTTGGATCCTGCAGGGGGAAGGTCTGAGATGGGGGAAATTCTGAGCGGGAAGCTGTGAGGGGGAAATTCTGAGGAGGAAGCTGTGAGGGGGAAATTCTGAGGAGGAAGCTGTGAGGGGGAAATTCTGAGGAGGAAGCTGTGAGGGGGAAATTCTGAGGGGGAAATTCTAAGGGGGAAGCTGTGAGGGGGAAATTCTGAGGGGGAAGCTGTGAGGGGAAAACTCATAGATGGGGGAAGCTGTGAGGGGAAAGCTCTGAAATGGGGGAAAGATGTGAGAGGAAACTCCAAGATGAGGGAAGCTGTGAGGGGAAAGCTCCGAAATGGGGGAAGCTGTGAGGGGAAACTCTAAGATGAGGGAAGCTGTGAGAGGAAAGCTCCGAGATGAGGGAAGCTGTGAGAGGAAAGCTCCGAGATGAGGGAAGCTGTGAGAGGAAAGCTCCGAGATGAGGGAAGCTGTGAGAGGAAAGCTCCGAAATGAGGGAAGCTGTGAGAGGAAAGCTCCGAAATGGGGGAAGCTGTGAGGGGAAAGCTCCAAAATGAGGGAAGGTGTGAGGGGGAAACTGCGAGGAGGAGAGTTTGAAGGGGAAGCTCTGAGATGGAAACTCTGAGGGGAAAGCTCCAAGATGGGGGAAGCTTCAAGGTGGAAATTTTCAGTGGGGTTGTGGGGATGTTTCGTCTTTCTCAAAAAATTCCAAACTAGGCTAGAGTACAAAAGTTACAAACATGTGGGGCTAAGATACAGGCAGTAAAAAGTCCAGGAATGGGAAAGGATGTAAAGTATATGAAAAGGGTATAAAAGTATAATGAAAAAGGACAAAAAACTCATCTCTGCAGGGCGCTGACACCTTTCCCTCGCTTCATCGCCGGCTCGCTGGCTGGCACCACGGCCGCCATGGTCACCTACCCGCTGGACATGGTCCGTGCCCGCATGGCCGTCACGCCCAAGGAGATGTAAGTGCTTCACAGATGGTTTTTTGAGGTTTTTTTGGGGGTTTTGGAGGTTTTTTTCGGGTTTTTGGGGGGTTTTTGTGGGGTTTTGTGGGGTTTTTGTGGGGTTTTGTGGGTTTTTTTAAAGGCCAGCTTGCTTTATTCCCATTTCCTGTGTCACCTCTCACTCGGGGCTTTTGTTGGATGAAGCTCTGGGGTTTGAGCAGCGATTCAGTGAGTAGATATGGGTGGAGATGGATACTGGGAAACCACCTTGGGACACCAGAAAAATCCAGAAAAATCCACGAAACAGCACAGCAGGGCTGTGGGAGAGTTCCTCCCTTTGCCAAAATCCCCTCTGAGCCTCCTGACGAGCTCAGAGCCGAATTGATGAATTATTAATCCATCAGGATTAATATCCCAACCGCTCCCACTCTGCTCTCCCCGTGTCCCCCACCAGGTACAGCAGCATTGTCCACGTTTTCATCCGGATATCCCGGGAAGAAGGGCTGAAAACCTTGTACAGAGGCTTCACTCCCACCATCCTGGGCGTCATTCCCTACGCAGGGCTCAGCTTCTTCACCTACGAAACGCTGAAGAAAGTCCACGCAGGTAAATTGGATTGTAAATGGCAGATTGCTGTCTTGGCATATCTCTCTCTCTCTCTCACTTCTCTGCCCTGTTTTGGGCTCATCTGGCACCCCTGGCAGGTTTCTCCCACCCACAACAAACCCCAACGCTCTAAAACCCAACTTCACAGACCTCTCATCTCCACCCCATCCTCACCACCAAACCCCACACAACTCAATCCTACAGCCCCCCGCTTTCTGTCCCCCCCAGACCACAGCGGCAAGGCTCAGCCCTCCCCCCCGGAGCGGCTACTCTTCGGAGCTTGCGCCGGCCTCATCGGCCAGTCGGCCTCCTACCCGCTGGACGTGGTGCGGCGCCGCATGCAGACGGCCGGCGTGACCGGCCACACCTACAGCTCCATCCTGCTGACCATGCAGGAGATCGTCAGGGAGGAGGGACTGGTGAGGGGGTTGTACAAAGGGCTCAGCATGAACTGGGTCAAGGGCCCCATCGCCGTGGGGATCAGCTTCACCACCTTCGACCTGACGCAGATCCTGCTGAGGAAACTGCAGCACGGCCCCGCCGTGGAGAGGTAGTGAGTGGCGCTGTGCCGGCAGGAAAATCCGTGTGGAAAGAGCAATTCCCTGGTGTTCCCACAGCTGAGAACTCACCCGTGTCGTTTGGGGTGTTTTTTTGTGTTGGTGGTGTTGTTCCTGGGTTTTTTAATTTCGTTTTTTTCCACGTTCATCCGGAAAGCTGAGCGGAAATTCCCGATCCGTGAGCAGAGCTGAGACCTCCCAAAATATCTGCCTCAGCCTTGTGATGGACTCTGCTAGCTGGAGTGGAGCCTGCCCTCCTCACCTGTGCTGCTCCTGACTGCTCACCTGGCTCTGCAGGCAGATGGAAGTGCTGGAGGATGGAAAAGGAGCCTCAGAAATTGGGAATTAATTTGGAATAAATTGGGAATTAATCCCCAGAGCCTCCCCACCTCACCTGTGCTGCACCTGGCTGCTCACCTGGCTCCTCACCTGGCTCTGTAGGCAGCTGGAAGTGCTGGAGGATGGAAGAGGAGCCTCAGAAATTGGGAATAAATTGGGAATTAATCCCCAGAGCTTCCCCAGCTCACCTGGCTCCTCACCTGCCTCCCCACCTCACCTGTGCTCCTCACCTGCCTCCTCACCTGGCTCTGCAGGGAGATGAAAGAGCTGGATGATGGAAGAGGAGCCTCAGAAATAGTTGGGAATAAATTTGGAATGAATTCCCAGAGCCTCCCCACCTCACCTGTGCTGCTCCTGCCTCCTCACCTGCCCTCCTCACCTGGCTCTGCAGGCAGGATGATGGAAGAGGAGCCTTAGAAATAATTTGGAATGAATTCCCAGAGCTTCCCCACCTCACCTGTGCTCCTCACCTGGCTCTGCAGGTAGCTGGAAGTGAGGATGGAAGAGGAGCCTCAGAAATAATTGGGAATGAATTTGGAATGAGTTCCCAGAGCCTCCCCTCCTCACCTGTGCTCCTCACCTGTGCTCCTCACCTGGCTCTGCAAACAGGTGGAAGTGCTGCAGGATGGAAAAGGAGCCTCAGAAATAATTGGGAATTAATTTGGAATGAGTTCCCAGAGCCTCCCCTCCTCACCTGGCTCTGCAGGCAGCTGGAAGTGCTGGAGGATGGAAGAGGAGCCTCAGAAATTTTGGGAATGAATTGGGAGTGAATCCCCAAATCTGGGAAGTGGCTGCTGCTCCTGCTGGGCAGTTCTGTGTCTCCAAGTGCAATATTCCAGTTGAACCCCTAAGGAATTCCAGATTCCTCTCCCAACAGGACACTTTCTGAATGTTTTTCTCACCCTTTTTCCCTCATTTTTTTGGGTTGAGCTGCATCAGTGTTGTTTGTTTCTGAGCTAACCAAAGACTGGAGGAGGAGCAGGACAAGGAAGTTCTGAGCCATTTTATAAATTCAGTATAGAAATGTGTGTTGTCACTTTTGCTGTGCCTGAATTTCCACCCTGAATTCACTCAATTTATTTTTCCTTTCTGTGTTTTTTCTGCTCTGGAGAGAATTTTCAGCGTTTTCCGAGGGATGCACTGAGGAAGGAGATGTTAAATCCTTCAAAATTCAGTTTATTTTGTCCTTCAGTGTTATTTCTGCTGCTCTATGCACCGTGTGAGAACAAATTTTTATTGATTTGTCCCCAAAAAAATTGGACATCCTCGTTGTCCTTTTGGTACCTGCTGTGTAGGTTGTGTCACCTCGTTAAGTCCCTCATTAATTCCCTCCTTAATTAACTCATCCCTCGGCTTTTTTAATCCCTGAAATTCCTCTGGACCCTGAAAAAAATCCTAAAAATCCCTAAAAATCCTAAAAATCCCTAAAATTCCTCTGGAGTTAAAAAAACCCCAAAAAACCAAAACTAAAAATCCCTTAAAAAATCCTGAAAATCGCTAAAATTCTTCTGGAACCTAAAAAAAAATCCCTAAAATTCCTCTGGACATAGAAAAAAAAATCCTAAAAATCCCTAAAATTCCTCTGGTCCTAAAAAAAAAATCCTAAAAATCCCTCTGGACCCTGAAAAAAAATCCTAAAAATCTGTAAAATCCCTCTGCACCTTGAAAAAAATCCTAAAATTCCTCTGGACCCTAAAAAAATCCTAAAAACCTAAAATTCCTCTGACCCTAAAAAAATCCCTAAAATTCCTCTGGAGATTAAAAAAAAAAAAAATCCTAAAAATCCCTAAAATTCCTCTGCACCTAAAAACCAAATTGCACCCAAAATTGCACCCAAAATTGCCAAAATTTGCACCCAGAATTGTCAGAATTTCACCCCAAAATGTCAACATTTTCCCCAAATTGTCAAAATCGCACCATAAATGTCAAAATTGCACCCAAAAAAGTCAGAATTTCACCCAAAATCCCAACTTTCCAACATTTCCCCCTCACTCCAGGATGCTCCAGGAATTTTGGGATGATTTTGGGGAAATTTCCTGAGTTTTTGGTCCACTTTGGCATTTTCAGTTTTCCTCACTGAGCTCCTGCTTGGTGTCATTGTCACTCCTTTGTCACCTCCTGGAAATCCTGAAAAATCCCTTTTTTTGAGGGTTTTTTTTGAGGATTTTTGAGGGTTTTTTTGAGGGATTTTTGAGGATTTTTGGGAGGAATTTTTGGAGGATTTTTGAAGATTTTTGGAGGGATTTTTGAGGATTGTTTTGAGGATTTTTGAAGATTTTTTGGAAGAATTTTTGAGGATGTTTGAAGATTTTTTGGAGAGTTTTTGAGGACTTTTGAGGATTTTTGGAGGACTTTTGAGGGTTTTTTGGAGGATTTTTTGGAGGATTTTTGGAGGGATTTTTCGAGAATTTTTGAGGGATTTTTGAGGATTTTTTGAGGGATTTTTGGAGGATTTTCTGGAGGATTTTAGAGGTTATTTGGGAGATTTTTGAGGGATTTGATGATGTCAGAGGTGCAATCTGATCTGCCTTCCTGCAGGGTGGTGGGAATTTGTTTTTTTACCTTGTAGGAGCTGATTTTCCCTTTTCCCCCTTTTTTCCCCCTTTTTTCCCCCTTTTTTCCCCCTTTTTTCCCCTTTTTTCCCCCTTTTTTCCCCTTTTTCCCCCAAACCACCATGAACTCCACAGTTTTTTGTTTTTGGTTGGTTTTTTTTTATATATACCTTGTAGGTAATGATTTTTCCTTTTTTCCCTTTTTCCTTCTTTTTTTCCTTTTTTCCCCTTTTTCCCCCTTTTCCCTTTTCCCTCTTCTTTTTCCCCCTTTTTTCCTTTTTCCCTTTTTCCCCTGTTTTCCCCTTTTTTTTCCCCTTTTTCCCCAAAAAACACCATGAACTCCATGATGTCACAACCTTTTTTTTTTTTTTACCTTTTTGAGGCTGATTCTTCCCTTTTTTACCCCATTTTTTCCCTTTTTTACCTCATTTTTCCCCCTTTTTCCCCTTTTTTCCCCATTTTTTTCCCCTTTTTTCCCTGATTTTTCCTGTTTTTTCCCCTTTTTTCCCTTTTTTCCCCATTTTTCCCTTTTTTGCCCATTTTTTCCCCTTTTTCCCCCAAAAACCATCATGAATTTCACAGCACCCCAGTTTTTTTTTTCCAACCTGATTTCCCCTTTTTTCCCCCTTTTTTCCCCCTTTTTCCCTTTTTCCCTTTTCCCCTTTTCCCTTTTTCCCTTTTTTCCCCTTTTTTCCCCTTTTTTCCCCTTTTTTCCCCTTTTTTCCCCTTTTTTCCCCTGTTTTCCCCTGTTTTCCCCTGTTTTTTCCCCTTTTTCCCCAAAAAACACCATGAACTCCATGATGTCACAACCTTTTTTATTTTTTTTTACCTTTTTGAGGCTGATTCTTCCCTTTTTTACCCCATTTTTTCCCTTTTTTTCCCCCTTTTTCCCCCCCTTTTTCCCCTTTTTTCCCCATTTTTTTTCCTTTTTTTTCCCTGATTTTTCCTGGTTTTTCCCCTTTTTTCCCTTTTTTCCCCATTTTTCCCCTTTTCCTCCCAAAAACCATCATGAATTTCACAGCACCCCAGCTTTTTTTTTTTCCCAACCTTTTTTCCGCCTTTTTTCTGCCTTTTTTCCCCCTTTTTCCCCCCTTTTTTCCCCTTTTTTCCCCTTTTTTTCCCCTTTTTTCCCCTTTTTTCCCCCAAAACCACCATGAACTCCACAGTTTTTTGTTTTTTGGTTGGGTTTTTTTTTATATATACCTTGTAGGTAATGATTTTCCCCTTTTTTCCCCTTTTTTCCCCATTTTTCCCCTTTTTTTCCCTTTTATTTCCAATTTTTCCCCTTTATTTCTATTTCCCCCCTTTATTTCCATTTTTCCCCTTTTTCCCCCCAAACCACCCCAATCCCACCTCCTCCATTCATCTCCAATTAACCCAAACATTCATTAATTGCCTTTTTTCCCTCCTCCCCACCTCTTTTTTGGGTGTTTTGTGTCGATTTTGAGAGTTTTTTTTTTGTCCCAGCCTGGAATTTCTTCTATTTTATTGCAGTGAAAGAAAACTTTGTTATATGATGTTTATAAAGAATATTTTAAGATTTGTGCCAAGAGAGGATATTGTATATTTAATAAAAAAGAAATGGACTTGCAGCTGGCTTGGGGGTGTTTTTGGGGGGATTTTAAGGGTTTTTAGGGGTTTTTTGAAGGGTTTTTGGGGTTTTTTTGAAGGGTTTTTAGGGATTTTTTGAAGGGTTTTTAGGGGTTTTTTGAAGGGTTTTTAGGGATTTTTTTTAGAGGGTTTTTTGGGGGGTTTTGAGCGTTTTTTGGGGTTTTTTTTAGGGCTTTTGGGGGGTTTTGAGGGTTTTCTTGAGGGGTTTTTGGGGTTTTTTTAGGGTTTGAGGGTTTTTTAGGTTTTTTTGAGGGTTTTTAGTGATTGGGGTTTTAGGGTTTTTTAAAGGTTTTTTTGGGGGTTTTGGGGTATTTTTGAGGGTTTTAAAGGGGTTTTTGAGGGGTTTTGAAGGGTTTAAAAGGGTTTTTTTGAGGGGTTTTAAAGGGGTTTTTGTGAGATTTTTGGAGGGATTTTTTTGAGGGTTTTTGGGGGGTTTTAGGGTTTTTTTTAGGGTTTTTTTGAGGGGTTTTAAAGGGTTTTGAGGGGTTTTTGTGGGATTTTGAGAGTTTTTTGAGGGATTTTTTGGGGTTTTTTGAGGGATTTTTTGGGGGATTTTTTGGGGTTTTTTTGAGAGTTTTTTGAGGGTTTTGGGGTTTTTTTGAGGGTTTTTTTGTGGGTGTTTCGGGGGGTTTTAAAGGGTTTTTTTGAGGGGTACTGAGAGGCTTTTTTGACGATTTTTTGAGAGCTATTGAGGCTTTTTTTGGACGATTTTTTGGGCAATTTTGAGACTTTTTTGAGGATTTTTTGAGGATTTTTTGTGGGTTTTTAGAGGGGTTTTTTTTAGGAGTTCTGAGAGGTTCTGAGTAGTTTTTTGAGGTTTTTTTCCCTAAACTTCCATAGATTTTTTGCGGAATTTTTCCCCCTTAACCCCAAAATCTCAGAGATTTCCCCAGAAATGGTGACAAAGCCAAGCAGCTCGGGTGACACTAAAACTGTCACTGTCCCCAGCCGGCCGGTGGCACCAGGTGGCACTGTCGCCTCAGCCTGGCGACCCCGAGCTGCCGAAATCCCAAATTTTTGGCGATTCCAGCCCTGAGGGGACAGGGAGGTGACACTAGGGACAGGCCAGAGTCACCTCCCTGCATCCCATGGCCGAAATCCCAAGTTTTTTTGGAAATTCTAGCCCAGGGGACAGGGAGGTGACAGCAAGGACAGTCCAGAGTCACCTCCTTGCATCCCAAGGCTCAAATCCCAAATTTTTGGCCATTCCAGCCCGGGGGGACAGGGAGGTGACACTAGGGACAGTCTAGAGTCACCTCTCTTTGTCCCATGGCCGAAATCCCAAATTTTTGGCCATCCCAGCCCAGGGGACAGGGAGGTGACAGCAGGGACAGTCCAGAGTCACCTCCTTTTATCCCATGGCCAAAATCCCAATTTTTTGGCTTTTCCAGCCCTGGGGACAGGAAGGTGACAGTAGGGACAGGCCGGAGTCACCTCCCTGCATCCCATGGCCAAAATACCAAGTTTTTTTGGCAATTCTAGCCCTGGGGACAGGGAGGTGACAGCAGGGACAGTCCAGAGTCACCTCCTTTTATCCCATGGCCAAAATCCCAAATTTTTGGTCATCCCAGCCCTGGGGACAGGGAGGTGACAGCTCTGAGTCAGTTCCCTTTATCCCATGCCTGTTCCCGGCCGAAATCCCAAATTTTTGGCCATTCTAGCCCAGGGGACAGGGAGGTGACAGCAGGGACAGTCCAGAGTCACCTCCCTGCATCCCATGGCTGAAATCCCAAGTTTTTGACTGTTTTTTTCAGGAGTTTTGAGGAATTTTTGAGGGTTTTTGGAGGAGTTTTGAGGGATTTTTTCAGGAGCATTTCAAGGCTTTTTTGACTGTTTTTTTAAGAAATTTTGAGTCGGTTAAAGGGTTTTTTTGGAGGGTTTTTTTGAGGAGTTTTGAGAGATTTTTCAGGAGCATTTCAAGGTTTTTTTGACTGTTTATCTAAAGAAATTTTGAGTTGGTTTGAGGGTTTTTTGGAGGAGTTTTGAGGGATTTTTCAGGAGCATTTCAAGGGTTTTTTGACTGTTTTTAAAAGAAATTTTGAGTCGGTTTGAGGGGTTTTTTTGAGGAATTTTGAGGGATTTTTCAGGAGCATTTCAAGGTTTTTTGACTGTTTTTTTTTAAGAAATTTTGAGTCGGTTTGAGGGGTTTTTTGAAGGGTTTTTTGAGGAGTTTTGAGGGATTTTTCAGGAGCATTTCAAGGTTTTTTTGAGGAGTTTTTAAAGAAATTTTGGGTCGGTTTGAGGGTTTTTTTGGAGGGTTTTTTGAGGAGTTTTGAGGGATTTTTCAGGAGCATTTCAAGGGGGTTTTGACTGGTTTTTTAAAGAAATTTTGGGTCGGTTTAAGGGGTTTTTTGGAGGGTTTTTTGAGGAGTTTTGAGGGATTTTTTCAGGAGTATTTCAAGGGTTTTTTGACTGGTTTTTTTTAAGAATTTTTTAGTTGGTTTAAGGGTTTTTTGAGGAATTTTGAGGGATTTTTCAGGAGCATTTCAAGGGCTTTTTTGACTGTTTTTTAAGAAATTTTGGGTCGGTTTAAGGGGTTTTTTGGAGGATTTTTTGAGGAGTTTTGAGGGATTTTTCAGGAGCATTTCAAGGCTTTTTTGACTGTTTTTTAAAGAAATTTTGAGTTGGTTTGAGGGTTTTTTTTTGAGGAATTTTGAGGGATTTTTTTAGGAGCATTTCAAGGATTTTTTGACTGTTTTTTTTAAGAAATTTCGAGTTGGTTTGAGGGTTTTTGAGGAGTTTTGAGGGATTTTTTCAGGAGCATTTCAAGGGTTTTTTGAATCTTTTTTTTAAGAAATTTTGAGTTGGTTTGAGGGTTTTTTGAGGAGTTTTGAAGGATTTTTCAGGAGCATTTCAAGGCTTTTTTGACCTGTTTTTTTAAGAAATTTGGGTCGGTTTAAGGGGTTTTTTGAGGAGTTTTGAGGGATTTTTTCAGGAGCATTTCAAGGCTTTTTTGACTGTTTTTTAAAGAAATTTTGAGTCGGTTTAAGGGGTTTTTTGGAGGATTTTTTGAGGGAAAAAACCCAACCCCAAACCCCACGGGGTGGGAATGTCCCCGCCGCTGTCTGGCCGCTCGATCTGTCACTGTCCCCGCCGGAGGTCACCCGTCTGGTCACCTCCCCGGGGAGCTCCGGCGGCGTGTTTGCTGCGACACAGCCCTGCCTGGCAACGGCACGGCGCTCCCCAAAGCTGCGGGAAAACCGGGAAAAATCGGGAAAAATCGGCCGGGAGGGATGGGATGAATCCTTCTGCGTCCCAAATCCTGCAGGAAAAATCGGGAGAAATCGGGAAAAATCGGCCGGGAGGGATGGGATGAATCCTTCTGCATCCCAAATCCTGCAGGAAAAATCGGGAGAAATCGGCCGGGAGGGATGGGATGAGTGCCTGGGCATCCCAAACCTGCCTGTGCATCCCAATCCTGCAGGAAAAATCGGGAAAAATCGGGAGAAATCGGGAAAAATCGGCCGGGAGGGATGGGATGAGTGTCTGGGCATTCCAGTCCTGCGGGGAAAATTGGGAAAAATCAGCCGGGAGGGATGGGATGAATCCCACTGCGTCCCAATCCTGCGGGGAAAATCGGGATAAATCAGTTGGGAGGGATGGGATTTGCTCTGTATGGGATGGGATGAATCCCTGGGCATCCCAATCCTGTGGGGAAAATTGGGATAAATCAGCCAGAAGGAGTGGGATGAGGGTCTGTGTGTCCCAAATCTCCGGGAAAAATCGGGATAAATCAGCCCTCGGGTATGGGATGAGTGCCTGGGCATCCCAAACCTGCCTGTGCATCCCAATCCTGCAGGAAAAATCGGGATAAATGAGCCAGGAGGTGTGGGATGAGGGTCTGGGTGTCCCAGTCCTGCGGGAAAATTGGGATAAATCAGCCAGGAGGGATGGGATGAGTGTCTGGGCATCCCAAATCTGCCTGTGCATCCCAATCCTGCAGGAAAAATCGGGATAAATCAGTTGGGAGGGATGGGATTTGCTCTCAATGGGATGGGATGAATCCCTGAGCATCCCAATCCTGCGGGAATCTCTCCCTGCCGGCTCTTTCCCACCCTCCTCCTGGAGCAGAACCCAAATTCCTGCCGGGCCTGGATTCCCTGACTGCAAAATGGGAATTATTCCCCGCTTGCAAAATGGGAATTCCCACAAAATAGGAATTTCCACAACATGGGAATTATTCCCTGCTTGCCAAATGGGAATTCCCACAAAATGGGAATTTCCGAAAAAGGGAATTTCCACAAAATGGGAATTATTCCCTGCTTGCAAAATGGGAATTTCCATAAAATGGGAATTTCCTGGCACTTTCCCACCCTCCTCTCAGGGCAGCACCCGAATTCCTGCCAGCCCTGTATTCCCTGCTTGCCAAATGGGAATTATTCTCTGCTTGCAAAATGGGAATTTCCATAAAGTCGGAATTTCCACAAAATAGGAATTATTCCCTGATTGCAAAATGGGAATTTCCACAAAATGGGAATTCCCACAAAATGGGAATTTCCGAAAAAGGGAATTTCCACAAAATGGGAATTATTCCCTGATTACAAAATGGGAATTTCTACAACATGGGAATTATACCCTGATTGCAAAATGGGAATTCCCACAAAACGGGAATTTCTGAAAATGGGAATTTCCACAAAATGGGAATTTCTGAAAATGGGAATTTCCACAAAATGGGAATTTCCTGGGAATTCCTGCCAGCCCCACATTCCCTGCTTCCAAAATCGGAATTCCCACAAACCAGAAATCTCCACAAAACGGGAATTCCCACCAAACGGGAATTCCCACCAAACGGCAATCTCCCCCTGGTTTTTTTGGGGTTTTTTCCCCTCCAACTCCCTCCGTCCGCAGCGAGGATTCCCGGGAAGGAGGAGGAGGAGGAGGAGGAGGAAGAGGAAGCAGCCGGTCCATCCGGTTACCACCGAGCTGCTCCTGGCGGGGAATCCCAACAATGACAAACAGGATCAGGTTTTCTGTCCCCAATAATCCTGTTTCACGCAGGGGGACAGCTCGGTGACAGCCCTGTCCCTGTGTGCCCTGCGGTCACTGTCACCAGCCCGGGTGACCCAGGGACAGGGACACACCCATTGTCACCACCTCTGGGTGACCCAGGGACAGGGAGACACCCATTGTCACCACCCCAGGGACAGGGAGACACCCATTGTCACCAACCCCAGGTGACCCCCGGGACAGGGAGACACCCATTGTCACCAGCCTGGGTGACCCAGGGACAGGGACACACCCATTGTCACCAGCCTGGGTGACCTCGGGGACAGGGAGATACCCATTGTCACCAACCCCAGGTGACCCAGGGACAGGGACACACTCATTGTCACCACCCTGGGGACACGGAGACACCCATTGTCACCAGCCTGGGTGACACCCTTTGTCACCAACCCCAGGTGACCCAGGGACAGGGAGACACCCATTGTCACCAACCTGGGGACAGGGAGACACCCATTGTCACCAGCCTGGGTGACCCAGGGACAGGGACACACCCATTGTCACCAGCCCGGGTGACCCCAGGGGACAGTGGCTTTGAGGACACTGAGCACTGCTTTGGGGACGCCAAGTGTGACTTTGGGGACGCCAAGTGTGACTTTGGGGACGCTGAGTGTGGCTTTGGGGACACCAAGTGCAGCTTTGGGGACACCAAATGCAGCTTTGGGGACACTAAGCGCAGCTTTGGGGACAGAGAGTGCAGCTTTGGAGACACCCAGTGTGGCTTTGGGGACACCAAGGGTGGCTTTGGGGACATAAAACATGCCTTTGGGGACACCGAGTGCGGCCTTGGGGACACTGAGTGCAGCCTTGGGGACACCAAGGGTGGCTTTGGGGACACTGAGTGCAGCTTTGGGGACACCGAGTGCAGCTCTGAGGTGACAGCTGGTGTCACTCTTTATTCCCCAGCAGCCACCCCAGGCTGTCACACCTGAGGTGTCACATGGAGCAAAAACCCCAAAAACCCCCAAAATCACCCCAAAATCCACACTGCCACTCCTGAATGTCCCCACAGTGTCCCCAACACACCTGGAGCCACTGCCCTCTGGTCAAACAGCCCTGGAATGTCCCCAACGAGGGGTGGCACGGTGACAGCAGCCACAGCGGTGACACAAAACCCACCCTGGTGGCAGAAATGTCCCCAAAGTGCCACCAGCACATCCCAGTCCCTCCCAGTCAGGATGTCACCCACCAGGTGACGAACAAGAGTCACAAATGTCCCCAAAGTGCCACCAGCACAGGATGCTGACAGGTACTGCTGGAAGTAGAGGCCGAAGAGGCTCCAGGTGAGGAAGGAGAGTCACAAATGTCCCCAAAGTGCCACCAGCACATCCCAGTCAGGATGTCACCCACCAGGTGAGGAACAAGAAGAGTCACAGATGTCCCTAAAGTGTCACCAGTCTGTCCCAGTCAGGACACTGCCAGGCACTGGTGAAAGCAGAGGCTGAAGAGACTCCAGGTGAGGAAGGACAAATGTCCCCAAAGTGCCACCAGCCCATCCCAGTCAGGATGTCACCAGGCACTGGTGGAAGCAGAGGCTGAAGAAGCTCCAGGTGAGGAACAAGAGTCACAAATGTCCCCAGAGTGCCACCAGTCTGTCCCATCAGGATGTCACCAGGTACTGGCGGAAGCAGAGGCTGAAGAGACTCCAGGTGAGGAACAAGAGTCACAAATGTCCCCAAAGTGCCACCAGCACATCCCAGTCAGGATGTCACCAGGAACTGGTGGAAGCAGAGGCTGAAGAGACTCCAGGTGACAAACAAGAGTCACAGATGTCCCCAAATGCCACCAGCACCTCCCAGTCTGTCCCATCAGGATGTCACCAGGTACTGGCGGAAGCAGAAGCCGAAGAGACTCCAGACAAGGAAGAAGAAGAGTCACAAATGTCCCCAGAGTGCCACCAGTCTGTCCCATCAGGATGTCACCAGGTACTGGCGGAAGTAGAGGCCGAAGAGGCTGGTGACAACCTGGCACAAGGCCACCCACCAGGTGAGGAAGGAGAAGAGTCCTCGGAGGAACAGAGGGGTGAAGATGCAGCTCAGCAGCCCCGAGATCTCCTGCACCACTGCTGTCACCTCCTCGCTGGTGGCACCAGCTGGGGACACTGGGGACACTGGGGACGCCGGGGGGGACGCTGGGTACAGCCCCCAGGAGTGGTGACCTGTGGGACAGAGGGGACAGGGTTGGGGGGATCCCTGTGGGACACTGGGGACAACTCTGGGGGTCCCTGTGGGACACAGGGGACAGTCTGGGGGGACAGAGGGGACAGGATTGGGGAGATCCCTGTGGGACACAGGGGACAACTCTGGGGACAGTTCTGGGGGAATTCCTGTGGGATGGAGGGGACAACTCTGGGGGGCCCTGTGGGGACAAATCTGGGGGTCTCTATGGGATAGAAGGACAGCTCTGGGGTCCCTGTGGGGACAAATCTGGGGTCTCTGTGGGGACAGAGGGACAGCTCTGGGGTCCCTGTAGGGACAGCTCTGGGGTCCCTGTGGGGACAAATCTGGGGTCCCTGTGGGGACAGAGGGACAGCTCTGGGGTCTCTGTGGGGACAGAGGGACAGCTCTGGGGTCCCTGTGGGGACAAATCTGGGGTCCCTGTGGGGACAGAGGGACAGCTCTGGGGTCCTGGGCTGGAAATGACCACAGGGATTGTCCTGTCCCAGTTCTGCTCCTGCCCAGGACACCCCAAAATCTCAAATCCCACCCCAAAATCCCACCCTGTCCCAGTCCTGGTCCTGCCCAGGACACCCCAAAATCCCAAAATCCCAAATCCCACCCTGTCCCAGTCCTGGCCATGCCCAGGACACCCCAAAATCCCACCCTGTCCCACAGCATTGTCCAAACGCCACCCCAAATCCCTGACCCAGCTCCAGCCACCCCGGGGTGCTGTCCCTGTCACCCCAGAGGTCACAGCTGTCCCTCAGGAGGGGACAATCTGGGTGCTGGTGACCCTCAGGCCCATCCCGCTCACCCTGAATTCCCAAATAATTCCCAAATTCCCAAATAATTCCCGAATTCCCAAATAATTCCCAAAATTCCCAAATTTCACCCAGGGTTTTGAGCAGCAGGGTGAGGATTACAGACCCCAAGTACTGCAGGCTCACTAGGAGACCATCCTGCCCACCCCAAATTCCCAAATTCCCAAATAATTCCCAAATAATTCCCAAATTCCCAAACAATTCCCGAATAATTCTGGAATTCCCTGCTCACCCAGGGTTTTGAGCAGCAGGGTGAGGATCAGAGACCCCAGGCTCACCAGGAGACCATCCTGCCCACCCCAAATTCCCAAATAATTCCCAAATAATTCCCAAATTCCCGAATAATTCCGGAATTCCTGGCTCACCCAGGGTTTTGAGCAGCAGGGTGCAGTGCAGGCTGAGGATGACAGGCGCCAGGTACTGCAGGCTCACCACGGAGACGTAGCAGTAAATCCTGGTGATCTGCGGGAATGCCGGAGTGTGGGGTGGGATGAGCCCTGACCCCAAACCGGATCCCAAAGCTGATCCTAAACCTGATCCCAAAGCTGATCCTAAATCTGATCCTAAAGCTGATCCTACCCTGATCCCAAACCTGATCCCCAATCTGATCCTAAACCTGATCCCAAATCTGACCCCAAATCTGACCCCAAACCTGATCCTAAATCTGATCCCAAACCTGATCCCAGCCCTGATCCCAAACCTGATCCTACCCTGACCCCAAACCTGATCCCAAACCTGATCCCAAACTTGATTCCAAACCTGATCCTACCCTGACCCCAAACCTGATCCCAGCCCTGATCCCAAACCTGACCCCAAACCTGATCCTACCCTGATCCCAAACCTGATTCCAAACCATCCCAATCCCACCCCACTCCCATCCTACTCCCACTCCGATCCCAATCCCACTCCCATCCCACTCCCACCCCAATCCCACTCCCACCCCAATCCCACTCCCACCCCACACCCACCCCAATCCCACCCTGATCCCATCCCACTCCCACCCCGATCCCAATCCAACCCTGATCCCACCCAGACCCCAATCCCAATCCCACCCCAATCCCACTCCTACCCCACTCCCATCCTATTCCCACACCAACCCCAACCACCCCACCCCAATCCCACTCCCACCTAGACCCCAATCCCACCCATCCCACCACCCCCACCCCACCCCACTCCCAATCCCACCCCACTCCCACCCCACCCCAATCCCACCCCAGTCCCAATGCCACCCCACTCCCACCCCACCCCACCTTGCTCTGGATCTCCACGGCAGCAATCCTTCCCGCCTCTCTCCTCAGGCTGCTCACCCAGCGCTCGGCCAGCGCCAGGTACGCCTGCAGGTGCCACCGTGTCCCCAGCAGGCGCAGCAGCGACAGTGCCACCAGCGCCCACAGCCGCGCCGTGTCGAAGGAGCTGTCCGACAGCCTGGGGACAGCGTGGGGACATGGGGACATTGGGGACAGGGGGACAGGAACACCCTGGGACAGGGGGACATGGGGACATGGGGACATTGGGGACTGGGGGACAGGGGGACATGGGTACATGGGGACATGGGGACATTGGGGACAGGGGGACAGGAATCACATGGGACAGGGGGACAGGGGGACATGGGGACATGGGGACATGGGGACATGGGAACATGGGGACACGGGGACAGGGGGACATGGGGACAGGGGGTCATGGGGACAGGGGGACAGGGACATGGGGACAGGGGGACAGGGGGACAGGAACACCCTGGGACATGGGGACATGGGGACAGGGATGGGACATGAGGGACATGGGGACAGGAACCCCCTGGGACATGGGGACATGGGGACAGGGATGGGACATGGGGACAGGGATGGGACATGGGGACAGGAACCCCCTGGGACATGGGGACAGGGGGACATGGGGACAGGGGCTGTGGGGATGGCTGGGACATGTAGGGACACTGCGGGGACATTGGGGGGACACTGGGGGTTCTTGGGTGTCACAGGGGTCACTGAGGGCCACGGAGGGTCACAGGGGACACTGGGGGTCACAGGGGTCGTTGTGGGGACATTGTCACTGGGGTTTTTGGGGGGACACTGGGGGTCAGAGAGGTCATTGTGGGGACATTGTCCTGGGGGTTATTGTGGGGACACAGGGGTCACTGTGGGGCCATTGTCCCAGGGGTTTTTGGGGGGACACAGGGGGTCACAGGGGGACACAGGGGACACAGGGGACACCCCACCCCACTGTCCACTCACAGCTGCACTGTCCTCTTGCCCAGCGGCGCCTGGAGCAGGAAATCCCTGCAGATGGGTCTGACCCACATCACCACCACCAGCACGGGTGACACGAACCCCACGTGCAGCAGGACCCTGCAGGTGACATGTCACACACCCCAAAACCCCCCCCCGGTGTCCCCAGGTGTCACCCACTGGCTCAGGGGTTTGTCAGATCAGCCTGACCCACATCACCACCACCAGCATGGGTGACACAATCCCATGTGCAGCAGGACCCTGTGGGGACACTGTCACACACCCCAAAAACCCCCCAGGTGTCCCCAGGTGTCACCCACTGCGTCACGGGTTTGTCAGATCAGCCTGACCCACACGGGTGCCACAAACCCCATGTACAGCAGCACCCTGTGGGGACACTGTCAGACCCCCCTGCCACCCCAAATCCCCCCCCAGGTGTCCCCAGGTGTCACCAGAGGATCAGCGGCTTGTCTGACCAGCCTGGCCCACATCACCACCACCAGCACAGGTGTCACCAACACCCTGTGGGGACACTGTCACACACCCCTGCCACCCCAAACCCCCCCGGTGTCCCCAGGTGTCCCCAGGTGTCACGCACTGGGTCAGTGGCCTGTCCGCGGCCATCCGCAGGGCGTCCAGGTGGGTCTGGGCCAGCCGCAGCCCCGGGAAGGTCAGGCAGGCGCCCAGGAAGGAGCACAGGGCCACCAGGGCCACCTTGAAGGCCAGCTTGGCCAGCGGCAGCCTGGGGGGACACAGCGGGGTTGGTCCCATTTCTGGGGTTCCTGGGGAGTTCCTGCCCCATTCCCAGGTGTTCCTGCCCCATTCCCAGGTGTTGGCCCCATTTCTGGGGTTCCTGGGGGGTTTCTGCCCCATTTGTGGGGTTCCTGCCCCATTTGTGGGGTTCCTGCCCCATTCCCGGGTGTTCCTGCCCCATTTCTGGAGTTCCTGCCCCACTCCCAGGGGTTTCCTGCCCCATTCCTGGGGTGTTGGCCCCATTCCCAGGGGGTTCCTGCCCCATTCCCAGGGTTCCTGCCCCATTCCCGGGTGTTCCTGCCCCATTTTTGGAGTTCCTGCTCCATTCCCAGGGGTTTCCTGCCCCATTCCTGGGGTGTTGGCCCCATTCCCAGGGGGTTCCTGCCCCATTCCCAATGATTTCTGCCCCATTCCTGGGGTTCCTGGGGGGTTCCTGCCCCATTTCTGGAGCTCCAGCCCCATTCCCAGGTGTTCCTGCCCCATTCCCGGGGGGTTCCTGCCCCATTCCTGGGTGTTGGCCTCATTTCTGGAGTTCCTGCCCCATTTCTAGGGGTTTGCCCCATTCCCAGGGGTTCCTGCCCCATTCCTGGGGTTTCTGCCCCATTCCCAAGGATTTCTGCCCATTCCCAGGGTTCCTGGGGTGTTCCTGCCCCATTTCTGGGGTTCCTGCCCCATTCCCGGGGTGTTCCTGCCCCAGAGTTCCCAAAAACAGCCCCAAAAGGTTATTTTTAACCCCATTTCCCTCCCTGCCCAGTGAGCAACTCACGTCCACTCCCAGCCCCGTGGCTTCAGGATGGTCTCCAGGTTATTGGTGACTCCGGCCAGCCCTGCGGGGAGTGACCAGTGAGGGGACTGAGTGACCAGTGAGGGGAGAGAGTGACCAGTGAGGGGAGTGAGTGACCAGTGATGGGAGTGACCAGTGAGGGGAGTGAGTGACCAGTGAGGGGAGTGACCAGTGAGGGGAGAGAGTGACCAGTGAGGGGACTGAGTGACCAGTGAGGGAAGAGAGTGACCAGTGAGGGGAGAGAGTGACCAGTGAGGGGAGTAAGTGACCAGTGAGGAGAGTGAGTGACCAGTGAGGGGAGTGACCCATGACTTGAGTGACCCACAAGTGCTCTGACCCACAAGGGGAGTGACCCCTGAGTGGAGTGACCCACGACTGGAGTGACCCCTGAGTGGAGTGACCCCTGAGCAGAGTGACCCCCGAGTGAAGTGACCCCCGAGTGGAGTGACCCCCGAGTGGAGTGACCCCCGAGTGGAGTGACCCACGAGTGGAGTGACCCCTGAGCAGAGTGACCCCTGAGTGGAGTGACCCCTGAGTGGAATGACCCCTGAGCAGAGTGACCCATGAGTGGAATGACCCACAACCGGTCTCCCAGCTCCCTCCCTGTCCCCTCCCTGTCCCCACCGGTCACCCACCGGCCTCCAGGCCGAACTCCAGGTACTCCTCTCGGACCACCAGGGCCACCATGGCGAGGAGGAGGAAGAGGAAGGTGAAGGTGAGGCACACGGAGCGCTCGCCGCCCTCCTCGGAGCGGAAATAGTGCCGCATCACCATGGAGAACACCTTCCTGGCGTTGGGGATGTGTCAAGGAAACTGGGGACATCTGGGGACACCTGGATTCTGGTCAGACCCCCTGCTCATCCCCTCCATGGAGTCACCACCACCTCCTTGGAATTTATCATTAATAATCTATAAAATCCAATTTTATGGGGAAAAAAAGGATGGTGAATTCTCCTTCCTGCTCAGACCCCAAAAGCAGGAGGATACACGTTGTGAAGGAAATTGGGGACATTTGGGGACACCTGGATTATGGTCAGACCCCCTTGTAATCCCCTAAACATCCCCACCACAGAGTCACCACCACCTCCTCAGAATTTGCCATAAATCATCCATAAAATCAAATTTTTTGGAAAAACGAGGACAGTGAGTTCTCCTTCCCCCTCAGACTCCAAAATTTGTAGGAGAAAAATGCGGATGGTGAGTTCTCCTTCCCCCTCAGACCCCAAAATCTGTAGGAAAAACGCGGAATGTGGGTTCTCCTTCCTGCACAGACCCCAAAATTCGTAGGAAAAACAAGGAGAATGAGTTCTCCTTCCTGCACAGACCCCAAAATTTGTAGGAAAAACGCAGACAGCGAATTCTCCTTCCCCCTCAGACCCCAAAGTCTGTAGGATACACGGAGAAGCCGACGGTCAGCAGGCACCAGAGCACGCCCAGGTTGGTCTCCCTGGCCGGAGTGACCAGGCAGAAGTAGCCCTCGCTGAAGGCATAGACAGCGCTGGCGTAGAGGGCAAAATCCACAAACCACTGGTACTCCAGGAAATAGCGCAGCACTGCGGGGACAGGGGACATGTCACCAGCCTGGGGACACCCCCGGGGGTGGGCTGGGCTGCTGGGGACACGGGGAGGTACCCAGAGCGTCCACGGCGGTGATGGGGCAGGTGTCCAGCTGGAGGTTGATGTCCCTGGGCACGGACAGGGGTTTGTCCTCGGTCACGCCGTTCAGCTTCCTGCGGGGAATGGCGGAGTGTCACCGGTGTCACCTGAGGTGGGTGGCACTGCCAGGGTGTTTGTCACCAGGCTGCTGCTGGGGTGACTGCCAGCACCCCAAATGTGAGTATTCCATGTTCCCAGGTCCTCATTGTGGGGACATTGTCACTGGGGTTATTGGGGACACTGGGGGTCATTGGGGTCATTGTCACTGGGGTCATTGTGGGGACATTGTCACTGGGGTTATTGGGGACACTGGGGTCATTGTGGGGACATCGTCATGGGGATTATTGGGGGGACACTAGGGGACACTGTGGGGACATTGTCACTGGGGTTATCTGGGGACACTGGGGGACATGGGGTCATTGTCACTGGGGTCATTGTGGGGACATTGTCACTGGGATCATTGGGGACACTGGGGGTCATTGTGGGGACATTGTCACTGGGGTTACTGGGGACACTGGGGGACACTGTGGGGACATTGTCACTGGGGTTACTGGGGACACTGGGGGACACTGGGATCATTGTGGGGACATTGTCACTGGGGTTATGGGGGACACTGGGGGTCATTGGGGTCATTGTCACTGGGGTCATTGTGGGGCCATTGTCACTGGGGTCACTGGGGTGACACTGGGGGTCAGAGGGGTCATTGTGGGGTCATTGTCACTGGGGTTACTGGGGACACTGGGGGACAGGGCTGTGGGGACATTGTCACTGGGGTTATGGGGGACACTGGGGGTCATGGGGTCATTGTGGGGACATCGTCATGGGGATTATTGGGGGGACACTAGGGTCATTGTCCCTGGGGTTATGGGGGTGACACTGGGGACATTGTCACTGGGGTTACTGGGGGGACATTGGGGGTCATTGGGGTCATTGTGGGGCCACTGTCATGGAGGTTATTGGGGGGACACTGGCAGTCACAGGGGGTCATTGTCACTGGGGTTACTGGGGGTCACTGGGGGGCAATGGGGTCATTGTGGGGTCATGTCACTGGGGTTACTGGGAGGACACTATGGGGCCACTGTCACTGGGGTCATTGAGGGGACACCGGGGGTCCCACCGGATTCCGGCCAGGCTGACCTGTCCCTCTTGCTCTTGGGACGCTGCTTGCCGGCCAGAGCGCAGAGCTCCTCGTCCGTGGGGTGCTTGTAGCGGTACAGGCTGTGGGGACAGCGGGGACAGCGGGGACAGCGGGGCTGGGTGACCCCCTGAGCCCCCCAGGGACAGGACAGGGATGGGATAGGGACAGGGACAGGACAGGGATAGGGACAGGACAGGGGCCGTGACAGGGACAGGGCCAAGGACAGGGATGGGACAGGGATAGGGACAGGACAGGGGCAGGGACAGGGATAGGTATGGGACAGGGACAGGGATGAGACACGGGCAGGGACAAGGACAGGGACAGTGCCAGTGCCATACCTGCCATTGCAGAGCAGCCAGCGGGCGAAGGAGCAGTGCGGTGCCAGCTTCTGCATCAGGCTGGCAGCCAGCAGGGTCACCACCACCTGCACCCCCATCACCGCCTGCGGGACAGTGCTGTCACCTCGGGGACACGGGGACATGGGGACACAGGGACAGCCTGGCCAGTCTGCAGTGCTGGGGATGGAGGCTGTCCCCAGCTCTGTCCCTGCTCTGGGGACATCCCGGGGACCCCTTGGGCATGGATCCATCGGGGTGGCAGCAACTGGACAGTGACCCTCCGGCCATTCAGACCCCCGGGACACCCGGAAAGTGACCCTCCGGCCATGCACGTCCCAGGGACCCCCAAAAAGTGACCCTCCGGCCACTCAGACCCCGGACAGTGACCCCATGGCCATTCAGACCCCCGGGCAGTGACCCTCCGGCCATTGGGACCCCCGGGACCCCCGGACAGTGACCCCAAAGCTGGCACTTCCCGGACAGTGACCCTCCCGACCCTGCCCACCCCAGAGCCACCCCGGGCAGTGACCCCCGGCTCAGGACAATGACCCCTCGGCCATGGTCACCCCGCACCGTGCCGGACCCTGAGCCCCCCGGCCACCGACCCTCCCGGTCAGCCCGGACATGCTCCCCGCGCTCCGAGCTCTGTCCGGGGCTGTCCCCCCGGTCAGACCCCTCTGTCCAGCCCCTGTCCCTCCGGCCAGACCCCCCTGTCCGGCCACTGTCCAGCTCTGCTCCGGCCCCTGTCCAGCCCTGGTCAGACCCCCCTGTCCAGCTCTGCCCAGCCCCTGTCCAGCCCCGGTTAGACCCCCCTGCCCAGCCCCTGTCCAGCCCCTGTCCCCCCGGTCAGACCCCCCTGTCCATCCCCTGTCCATCCCCTGTCCATCCCCTGTCCAGCCCCTGTCCGCCCGGTCAGACCCCTGTCCACCCCTGCCCAGCCCCTGTCCAGCCCTGTCCCCCTGTCCAGCCCTGTCCCCCGGCCAGCCCCTGCCCAGCCCCTGTCCACCCCCCGGTCAGACCCTCCTGTCCAGCCCCTGTCCCCCTGTCCAGCCCCTGCCCAGGCCCAGTCAGACTCCCCTGACCCCCGTCCAGCCCCTGTCCATCCCCTGTCCATCCCCTGCCCAGTCCCGCTCCAGCCATGCCCACCATGCCGAGGGTCAGCGCAAAGGCGACCGCAGGAAGCCGCCACGCCCACCTGGCCCACGCCCCTCAACCCAGCCAATCCTCGGCCGCTCTCCCTTTGATTGACAGCTCGTTGACCAATGGCGAGGCGGCTGGGGTTGGGGGGCGGGCGCTGCGCGGCGCGCGGTTCCGGGCGCGGCGTGCCGGGAGTGGTGAGGCCGCGGGTTCGAATCCCGGCGGCGCCAGTTCGCATCCCGCCCGGGTTATCGCGATATAAATATCGATATTTGTGATATCGATGATCGATCACATCCCAGCGGCTCTCTACAGCCCTGGGTGAACCACCAAAGCGGCTCCGACACTCCCTCTTCGGGCACAGACAGACCAGACTCGGCTTGGGGAAATTAATTTAATTTATTGCCAATCAGAGCAGAGCGGGATGATGAGGAACAAAACGAAATTTTAAAAATAGATTTCTCTCACCCCTCTCGTCTTTCTGGGATTTACTTCACTGCCAGATTCTCTCCTTCCCAGAGTGAGCACCCAAATCCCAGTGCCAGCACCCAAATCCCAGTGTCCAAACCCCAAATCCCAGTGCCAGCACCCAAATCCCAGTGTCCGAACCCCAAATCCCAGTGCCTGAACCCAAATCCCAGTGCCAAGATCCCAAATCCCAATGTCCGAACCCCAAATCCCAGAGCCTGAACCCAAATCCCCTAAATCCCAGTATCCCAACCCCAAATCCCAGTGCCTGAACCCAAATCCCAGTGCCAAGATCCCAAATCCCAGTGTCAGCACCCACATCCCAGTGTCTGAACCCCAAATCCCAGTGCCTGAACCCAAATCCCAGTGCCTGAACCCAAAATCCCAGTGCCTGAACCCAAATCCCCCAAATCCCAGTATCCCACCCCCAAATCCCAGTGTCCGAACCCCAAATCCCAGTGCCTGAACCCAAATCCCAGTGCCAAGATCCCAAATCCCAATGTCCAAACCCCAAATCCCAGTGCCAGCAACCAAATCCCAGTGCCTGAACCCAAATCCCAGTGTGAGCACCCAAATCCCAGTGCCAAGATCCCAAATCCCAGTGTCAGCACCCACATCCCAGTGTCCAGAACCCAAATCCCAGAGCCTGAACCCAAATCCCAGTGTCTGAACCCAAAATCCCGGTGCCCGAACCCAAATCCCCTAAATCCCAGTGTCCGAACCCAAAATCCCAGTGCCAGCACCCAAATCCCAGTGCCTGAACCCCAAATCCCAGTGCCTGAACCCAAATCCCAGTGCCAAGATCCCAAATCCCAGTGCCTGAACCCAAATCCCAGTGCCTGAACCCAAATCCCCTAAATCCCATTGTCCGAACCCAAAATCCCAATGTCCAAACCCCAAATCCCAGTGCCTAAACCCCAAATCCCAGTGCCCGAACCCAAATTCCCCAAATCCCAGTGTCCGAACCCAAATCCCAGTGCCTGAACCCCAAATCCCAGTGCCCGAACCCAAATCCCAGTACCCGAACCCAAATCCCAGTGTTCCAACCCCAAATCCCAATGTCTGAACCCAAATCCCAGTGTCCGAACCCCAATCCCAGTGCCTGAACCCAAATCCCAGTGTTCCAACCCCAAATCCCAGTATCACACCCCCAAACCCCAAATCCCAGCACCCCAAATCCCAGTGCCGGGCTCTCCTCTCCTCTCCCCCCAGCCCACCCCGCTGTCGCCGCTGTCCCCTCGGCTGTCCCCGGTCCAGGCGTTCCCCGGCGTTGCCATGGTTACCGATCTCCCTGGCGACACGATGCCATTCCCGCTAGATGTCGCTTCCTGCCCGGGGTTTGGGGTACCGGATTTGGGGGGTGACACCCCAAAAACACCTCCTGGGACAGCCCTCGGTCCCCAAAAATGTCCCCAAATGGAGATGCGGGGTGACAATTCCTCCCAGGTGACATCACTCTGCCCATCCCGGGGTTGGTGGCACTTGCCACCTTCATGTCCCTTTTTTGGGTTTGGGGTCGTTTATCCCAAAAAAAACCCCAAAAAATTATGAAGTTTCTCGTGGCTCAGAAAGCCGTTCGGTCTGGCGTTGTCATTGCCAAATTCGCGGTGTCCCCAAATGTCCCTAAATGTCCCCAAAGTGAAGGATTTCGTCCGAGGTGACATCGCCGAGCCCATCCCGGGGTTGGTGGCATTTGCCACCTCCATGTCCCTTTTTTGGAGCTAGGTTTGGGGCAGTTTATCCCAAAAAAAAAGAAAAAAAAGGAAAAAAAAAAAAGAAAAAAGAAAAAAAAAAAGAAAACAAAAAGGAAAACAAAAAGAAAAAAAAAGAAAAAAAGAAAAAAGAAAATACACAAAAAGGAGGAAAAAGAAAAAAGGGATAAAAGGAGAAAAAGAAAAGAAAAAAAAAAGAAAAAATAAAAAAGAAATAATAGAAAAAATAGAAATAAAGAAAAAAGGAAAAAAGGGAAAAAAAGAAACAAAAAGGAGGAAAAAAAAGAAAAAAGAAAAAAGAAAAAAGGGAAAAAAAGAAAAAGGGAAAAAAAGGAGGGAAAAAAGAAAAAAAGAAGAAAAAAGAAAAAAAGAAAGAAAACAAAAAGAAAAAAGAAAAAAACAGAAAAAAGGGGGAAAAAAGAAAAAGGGAAGGGAAAAGGAAGGAAAAAGAAGAAATAGTAGAAAAAAGCGAAAAAAAGAAAAAACACAAAAGGGGGAAAAAAAAGAAAAAAAGAAAAAAAGAAAAAAAAAAAACAGAAAGAAAGGGGGAAAAAAGAAAAAAAACAGAAAAAAAAATAAAAAAGAGAAAAAAAAAAAAGAAAAAAAAAGAAAAAAAAAAGAAAAAAAGAAAAAAAAAAGAAAAAAAGAAAAAAAAAAAAGAAAAAAAGAAAACTTTCCCCTTTACCCCCCCAAAACAAACCCCTTCCCGGTGTGTCACAAAGGCCCTGGGCTGGCATTGTCCCTGTCGCCGCGCCGCCTGCTCCCCGCGCAGCTCGGCCGTGTCCCGCTCGGGCAGCTGGCCGCGCTGCGCTCCGCGGGCTGCGCGCTTTGCATGACAAAAGGCAGAGCCTGTGAACCGCTTGCTCTCCAGACCTCTGCCGGCTGTCCCCCGAGCGCAGCACAGCCCAGCCCAGCTCAGCCCAGTTCAGCCCAGTTCAGCCCAGCCCAGCACTGCTGCACAGCCCAGCCCAGCCCATCCCATCCCATCCCAGCCCAGCCCAGTTCAGCCCAGCCCATCCCAGCCCAGTTCAGCCCAGCCCAGCCCAGTTCAGCCCATCCCAGCCCATCCCAGCCCATCCCATCCCATCCCAGCCCAGCCCAGCCCAGTTCAGCCCAGTGCAGCCCAGTTCAGCCCAGCCCAGCCCAGTTCATCCCATCCCAGCCCAGTTCATCCCAGCCCAGTTCAGCCCAGTTCAGCACAGCCCAGCCCAGCCCAGTTCAGCCCATCCCAGCCCAGCCCAGTTCAGCCCAGCCCAGTTCAGCCCAGCCCAGCCCAGTTCAGCCCAGCCCAGCCCAGCTCAGCCCAGCTCAGCCCAGTTCAGCCCAGCCCAGCCCAGTTCAGCCCAGCACTGCTGCACAGCCCAGCCCATCCCAGCCCAGTTCAGCCCAGCCCATCCCAGCCCATCCAGCCCAGTTCAGCCCAGCTCAGCCCAGCCCAGCCCAGCCCAGCTCAGCCCAGCCCAGCTCAGCCCAGCCCAGCCCAGCCCAGCCCAGCCCAGCCCAGCCCAGCCCAGCCCAGCCCGGCCCAGCCCAGCCCAGCCCAGCTCAGCCCAGCCCAGCCCAGCCCAGTTCAGCCCAGCCCAGCCCAGTTCAGCCCAGCCCAGCCCAGCCCAGCCCAGCTCAGCCCCCCGGCACGGACAGACTGCCCCGGCAAGGGAACGCCGAGCTGCCCCAGCAGCCTGTGGGATTTGAGGTTTTTACACTTTTTTTTCCCTGTTTTTCCCCATTTTCCCCCTTTTTTTCCCCTTTTTTTCCCCTTTTTTTCTATTTTTTTTCCTTTTTTCCCTTTTTTTTCTTTTTTCTCCCATTTTTTCCTTTTTTCCCCTATTTTTTCCTTTTTTTCTTTTTCCCCTTTTTTTCCTATTGTTTCCTTTTTTCTTTTTTCCCGTTTTTCCTTTTTTTCCTTTTTTTTTCTTTTCTTTTCCTTTTTTTCTATTTTTTCCCCTATTTTTTCCCTTTTTTTCCCTTTTTTTCTATTTTTTCCCTTTTTTTTCTATTTTTTCCCTTTTTTTCTTTTTTTCCCCTTTTTTTCTCTTTTGTTCCCCTATTTTTTTCTATTTTTTCCCTATTTGTTTCTCTTTTTTCCCTTTTTTTCTATTTTTCCCTATTTTTTTCTCTTTTTTTCCTATTTTTTCCCTATTTTTTCTTTTTTTCCCCCTTTTTCTTTCCTTTTTTTCCTATTTTTTCCCTTTTCCCCCTTTTTTTCCTATTTTTTTCTATTTTTTCCCCTATTTTTTTCCTCTTTTTTTTCTATTTTTTCCTATTTTTTTCTATTTTTTCCTTTTCATTTTTCTTTCCCATTTTTCCCTTTTTTTCCTATTTTTCCTATTTTTTCCCTTTCTTTTTCCCTTTTTCTATTTTTTCCTTTCCCCTTTTTCCTATTTTTTTCTTTTTTTCCTATTTTTTCTTTTTTTTTCCTTTTTTTTTCTTTTTCTTCCATTTTTTTTCCTTTTTTTTCCTTTTTTTCTTCCCTTTTTTCCTTTTCCTCCCTTTTTCCCCCCTTTTTCCCCCTTTATTTCCCTTTTTCCCTTTTTTCCCTTTTTTCCTTTTTTCCCCCCTTTTTCCCCTTTTAAAATTTTTTCTATTTTTTCCCTTTTTTCCTTTTTTTCCCTTTTTTTCTTTTTTTCCCCTCTTTCCTTTTTTCCCTTTTTCCTTTCCTTTTTTCCTTTCCCCTTTTTCCATTTTTAAATTTTTTTTTCTATTTTCCCCCCCCCTGTTAATTTAATGTATAACTCAATATTCAGGCAGCAGTGTGCTGGGAGGGATTGGGAATTTTGGAATTTTGGGAATTCGGGGATATCCTTCCCAAAGCTTGTCCCAATTCCTGTCACCCATCACTGATCCCCAGGAAAGTTTGTAGGATTTTCAGAATCAACAATTTTTTTCTGCTTTCCCTTCTTTTTTGGGGTTTTTTGGGGGTTTTTTGGGTTTTCTTCCCCCTGCTAAGTCAATTGATAACTTAATATTAGGG
Organism: Lichenostomus cassidix; assembly: GCF_008360975.1. Lineage (NCBI taxonomy): Eukaryota > Metazoa > Chordata > Aves > Passeriformes > Meliphagidae > Lichenostomus > Lichenostomus cassidix. Next base: position 1,738,580 of record NC_139508.1, on the reverse strand, counting down.
CGGCGGCAGATGTTGTCACCTCTGGGATGTCACCAATGGGATTTTGGGACATTGTCACCTCTGGGATTTTGAGACATTGTCCCCTTTGGGATATTGGGACATTGTCACCAGTGTGATGTCGGGACATTGTCCCCACTGGGATGTCAGGACATTGTCCCCAGTAGGATATGCTGGGACATTGTCCTCAGTGGGATATCAGGATATTGTCACCTCTGGGATGTCAGGACATTGTCCCCAATTGGATATCGGGATATTGTCCCTGATAGGATTTTGGGACATTGTCACCTCTGGGATATCAGAGCATTGTCACCTCTGGGATGTTGGGACATTGTCCCCAGTAGGATTTTGGGACATTGTCCCCAGTAGGATTTTGGGACATTGTCCCCAATAGGATGTTGGGACATTGTCCCCAATAGGATGTTGGGATTTTGTCCCCAGTAGGATAACAAGGTATTGTCCCAATGGGATATGCTGGGACATTGTCCCCAATAGGACAACAAGACATTGTCCCCAGTAGGATAACAGGACATTGTCCCCAATAGGATAACAGGACATTGTCCCCAATAGGATAACAGGACATTGTCCCCAATAAGATTTTGGGATATTGTCCCCAATGGGATGTCAGGACATTGTCACCTCTGGGATGTCGGGACATTGTCCCCAGTGGGATGCTGGGACATTGCCCCCAATAGGATTTTGGGATATTGTCCCCAGTGGGATATCAGAACATTGTCACCTCTGGAATGCTGGGACATTGTCCCCAGTAGGATTTTGGGATATTGTCCCTAATAGGATGTTGGGACATTGTCCCCAGTGGGATATTGGGACATTGTCACCTCTGGGATGTTGGGACATTGTCCCCAATAGGATTTTGGGATATTGTCCCCAGTGCGATGTTGGTATGTCCCCAGTGGGATGTCAGGACATTGTCACCTCTGGGATGTCGGGACATTGTCCCCAGTAGAATGCTGGGACATTGTCCCCAATAGGATTTTGGGACATTGTCCCCAATAGGATTTTGGGATATTGTCCCTAATAGGATATTGGGACATTGTCCCCAGTGGGATATTGGGACATTGTCACCTCTGGGATATTGGGACATTGTCATCTCTGGGATGTTGGGACATTGTCCCCAATAGGATTTTGGGATATTGTCCCCAGTAGGATGTTGGTATGTCCCCAGTGGGATGTCAGGACATTGTCACCTCTGGAATGCTGGGACATTGTCCCCAATAGGATTTTGAGATATTGTCCCCAATGGGATATCGGGACATTGTCACCTCTGGGATGTTGGGACATTGTCCCCAATAGGATTTTGGGATATTGTCCCCAGTAGGATTTTGGGACATTTTGTCCCCAGTAGGATTTTGGGACATCTCTCATCGTCCCTACAGGTAAGCAGAAGTTTGGGAGAGGAAAATCCCAATTTTTGGGAAGAAAACCCCTCAGGACACAGAATTTTCCAGAAATTTGGGATCCCACAGGAAAAAGGGTCAAAATCCTCACACACCAGGCTGGGAATTTCCAACACTTTTAATTATTTAAAAACTAAATTTTTAAATTTAAGGAATTTTTTCCCTTTCCCTCTCCAGTTCCAGGCCTTGTCCTTGTCCTCGGTGTCCTGGCAGGATGTCACCTCGTTGTCACCTCGCCTGGGGACATCCAGGTGGCTTCCAGCTGCTGGTTTGGGACAGAGGGATGAGTCCCAAATCGATCCCAAATCGATCCCAAACTGTGAAATTCCACATTTTTATGGGATTTTGTGGATTCTGCCACATTCCTGGATTGTCCTTGTCCCTTCTGGGTCACTCTGGTCACTCTGGTCACCTGGGAAAGGGACAAAGAGGTTGAGACAAGTGACAAGGGACAGCCAGGAGGTGGGGATGTCCCCATGGTGTCCCCATGGTGTCCCCATGGTGTCCCCATGGTGTCCCCATCACCCCAAATCCCTTCCTGAAGGATTCCCTACAGAATTATGGGATTACGGAAATTATGGGATTTCTGGGAATTTGATAGGAGAGAAAAAAAAGGGTTTTTGGGGTGGAAAAAGGAGTTTTGATGAGGAGAAAAAAAGGGTTTTTGGGGAGGAAAAAAAGGGTTTTGGGGTGGAAAATGGGGTTTTGATGAGGAAAAAAAAGGGGTTTTGGGGAGGAAAAAAAAGGTTTTTGGGGTGGAAAAGGGGTTTTGATGAGGAAATAGGGTTTTTGGGAGAAAAAAGGGGTTTTGATGAAGAGAAAAAAAGGGGTTTTGGGGAGGAAAAAAAGGGTTTTGGTGAGGAAAAAAAGGGTTTTGGAGCAAAAAGGGGATTTGGGGAGGAAAAAGGGGTTTTGGTGAGGAGAAAAAAAGGGGTTTTTGGGGAGGAAAAAGGTGTTTTGGAGTGAAAATGGGTTTTGGTGAGGAGAAGGAGTTTTGATGAGGAAGAAAAAGGAGTTTTGGGGAGGAAAAAAAGGGGTTTTGGGGAGGAAAAGGGGATTTGATAGGAAAAAAAAGGGGTTTTGGGGGAGGAAAAGGGGATTTGATAGGAAAAAAAAGGGGTTTTGGGGAGGAAAAGGGGATTTGATGATGTTTTGGGGTGGAAAGAGGGGTTTTGATGAGGAAAAAAAAAGGTTTTGGGGAGGAAAATAAAGGGGTTTTCATGAGGAAAAGGACTTTTGGTGGGGAAAAAATAGGATTTTGGGGAGAAAATGGGGTTTTGGGGTGGAAAAGGGGTTTTGGGGGGGAGAAATCAAAGGGTTTTGGGGCAGAAAAGGGGTTTTGAGGAGGAAAAAATGGGATTTTGGGGAGAAAAAGGGGTTTTTGGGGTGGAAAAGGGGGTTTGATGAGGAAAAAGGGGTTTTGGGGAGGAGAAATAAAAGGGATTTTGGGGAGGAAAAAAGGGTTTTGAGGAGGAAATAGGGTTTGGGGAGGTAGTTGATAGAGAAAAGGGATTTTGATGAGGAAAAAAATGGGATTTTGGGGAGGAAAAAAGGGTTTTTGGGGTGGAAAAGGGTGTTTGATGAGGTTTTGGGGTGGAAAAAGGATTTTTGGTGAGGAAAAAAGGGAGTTGGATGCAGAAAAGGGATTTTGAGGAGGAAAAAAAGGGGATTTTTGGGAGGAAAAAAGGGGTTTTGGGGTGGAAAAGGGGTTTTGGTGAGGAAAAAAATGGGATTTTTGGGAGGAAAAAAAGGGGTTTTGGGGTGGAAAAGGGGTTTTGGTGAGGAAAAAAATGGGATTTTTGGGAGGAAAAAACGGGGTTTTGGGGTGGAAAAGGGGGTTTGATGAGGTTTTGGGGTGGAAAAGGGTTTTTGGGGTGGAAAAGGGATTTTGGGAAGAGCCAAACCCCTCTGCCCTTGAGCCCTTTTGGTGTCACAGCTGCTCAATGGGGTCTTTGTCCCCTGCCGGGAATATTTATGGGGTTGGGAGTCACCTCGTCCTGCATCCCAATCTGCCCGATTTATGGCCGGGATGGAGCCTGTGGGGTGGGAGAGGATTTTCCCCTAATCCTGGGGGTTTTCCCCATTTTTTTACAGAAAAAAATCCCATTTAAAAGTGGATTTTCCTCCCCAATCCTGGGGAGGTTTTCCCCATTTTTTTACAGGAAAAAATCCCATTTAAAAGTGGATTTTCCTCCCAAGTCGTGGGGTTTTTTCCCATTTTTTTTACAGAAAAAAATCTGATTTAAAAGGGGATTTTCCTCCCCAGTCCTGAGTTTTTCCCCGATTTTTTTTTTTGCAAAAAAAAAATCTGATTTAAAAGCGGATTTTGATTTAAAAGGGGATTTTTCTCCCCAATCCTGGGGGTTTTCTCCATTTTTTTTACAGAAAAAATCCCATTTAAAAGTGGGTTTTCCTCCCCAATCCTGGGGTTTTTCCCCATTTTTTTACAGAAAAAAATCTGATTTAAAAGCAGATTTTCCTCCCCAATCCTGGGGGTTTTTATCTTTTCTTTTTTTTTTTTTTTTGGCAAATAAAAAACTGATTTAAAAGGGGATTTTCCTCCCCAACCCTGGGCGTTTTTCCCATTTTTTTTTGCAAAAACACTGATTTAAAAGGGGATTTTTCTCCCCAATCCTGGGGTTTTCCCCCCATTTCTTACAGGAAAAAAAATCCCATTTAAAATCGGATTTTCCTCCCCAATCCTGAGTTTTCCCCCCATTTTTTTACAGAAAAAATCCCATTTAAAATTGGATTTTCCTCCCCCAATTCCAGGGTTTTCCCCTCTTTTTTACAGAATAAAACAGATTTAAAAGCAGATTTTCCTCCCCAGCGCTGGATTTTTTCCCCCTCCTTTTTATACAGGAAAAAAATCTGATTTAGAACTGATTTTTCCTCCCCAATCCAGGGGATTTCCCCCTTTTTTTTTCCCAGGAAAGGTTCTGGAAGCATCTCAGGTGCAAAAATAAAAATAAATAAATCTGGGTGGGAAAAATGTGGATTTGATCTCAGCAGGAAGAGGTGGGAAAGTGGTTGAGGGTTGGCTGGTTTGGGGTGATCAATGAGGGTTTGGAGTGATCAATGAGGATTTGGGGTGATCAATGAGGGTTTGGGGTGATCAATGAGGATTTGGGGTGATCAATTAGTGTTTGGGGTGATCAATGAGGATTTGGGGTGATCAGTGAGGGTTTGGGATGATAAGTGAGGGTTTGGGGTGATCAATAAGTATTTGGGGTGATCAATGAGTATTTGGGGTGATCGATGAATATTTGGGGTGATCAGTGAGGATTTAGGGTGATCAATGAGGGTTTGGGGTGATCGATGAGTATTTGGGGTGATCAGTGAGGGTTTGGTGTGATCAATGAGGGTTTGGGGTGATCAATGAGAGTTTGGGGTGATCAATGAGGGTTTGGAGTGATCAATAAGGATTTGGGGTGATCAATGAGGGTTTGGGGTGATTGATGAGTATTTGGGGTGATCAGTGAGGGTTTGGGGTGATCAACGAGAGCTTGGGGTGATCAATGAGTATTTGGGGTGATCAATGAGTATTTGGGGTTGATCAGTGAGTATTTGGGATGATCAATGAGGGTTTGAGGTGATCAATGAGAGTTTGGGGTGATCAGTGAAGCTTTGGGGTGATCAATGTGTATTTGAGGTGATCAATGAGTATTTGCGGTTGATCACTAAGGGTTTGGGGTGATCAATGAGTATTTGGGGTGATCAATGAGGATTTGGGGTGATCAATGTGTATTTGGGGTTGATCAGTGAGGGTTTGGGATGATCAATGAGTATTTGGGGTGATCAATGAGTATTTGAGGTGATCAATGAGGATTTGGGATGATCAACGAGAGCTTGGGATGATCAGTGAGTATTTGGGGTGATCAGTGATGGTCAGAGGTAATCAATGAGGGTTTGGCTGATCAATGAAGGTTTGGATCTATGGGTTCCAAGCTCCCACCAGACCACAACCCGGCCTGGAAAAGGATCTCCAGGATGGTTGGGACCCTCGAGGGTCACCGGGATGGCAATGGGGAAATGTGGAAACGCAGAAACGTGGAAATGTGGAAATGTGGAAATTTTGGAAATAACGAAATGCGGAAATGCAGAAATGCGGAAATGTGGAAATGTGGAAATGTGGAAATGCTGGAATACCAAAATGCGGAAATGTGGAAATGTGGAAATGCAGAAATACCGAAATACTGAAATTCAGAAATGAGGAAATGCGGAAATTTCGGAAATACCAAAATGTGGAAATGCGGAAATACGGAAATTTCGGAAATACTGAAATGTGGAAATGAGGAAATGCAGAAATGCGGAAATGCAGAAATGCGGAAATACCGAAATGCCGGAATGCTGAAATTTCAGAAATGTGGAAATGTGGAAATGCCAAAATGCAGAAATGAGGAAATAAGGAAATGTGGAAATGTGGAAATGCCGGAATGCTGAAATTTCGGAAATGCGGAAATACCAAAACTTGGAAATACCAAAATTTGGAAATACCAAAATGCGGAAATACCGAAATGCGGAAATGCGGAAATGCGGAAACACCAAAATCCCGAAATGCCGAAATTCCGAAATCCCAAAATCCTGAAACTCCCGCTGAGCTCCCAAATTCTCCTCCTCACCCTCAGCCCAGCCTCGCCCTCCCTTCGCTCCCCGGTGATTAGGGTGGCTAATTGCGGTGATTAGGGTGGCTAATTAGCTCTGCAGCATCTCAGCCCCCACCGGCTGGGAATATGCAAATGAGGATGATTTGCTCCTCCTCCGGGCTGGGAGGGGGAGATGGACAAAGAAATCCCAGAAAGAAATCCCAGAATGAAATCCTGCAAAGAAATCCCAGAAAGAAATCCCAGGAAGAAATCCCAGAAAGAAATCCCGGAAAGAAATCCCAGAATGAAATCCTGCAAAGAAATCCTGCAAAGAAATCCTGGAAAGAAATCCCAGAACAAAATCCCAGAACGAAATCCCGCAAAGAAATCCTGGAAAGAAATCCCAGAACAAAATCCCAGAACGAAATCCCGCAAAGAAATCCTGGAAAGAAATCCCAGGAAGAAATCCCGCAAAGAAATCCCGCAAAGAAATCCCAGAATGAAATCCCGTAAGGAAACCCTACAAGGAAACCCCAAAAAGAAAACCCACAAGGAAACCCCGCAAAGAAATCCTGCAAAAAAACCCAAAAAGAAACCCCATAAAGAAACCTGAAAAAGAAATCCCACAAAGAAATCCCCCAAAAAAACCCCACAAAGAAGCACCAGAGCTGCCATGGACAGTGGGATCAGGAGGCTTCGGCCCTACAACCAACGCTGATGGATTTCCCTGGTTTTCCCCCATTTCCACATCCCTGCCTTGTGTGGGGAATGCCGAGCTTCCCCCATTTCCCTGGATTTCCACATCCCTTGGGTCGGGATCGGGAGTGCAGGGGGATTGGGATTGGGAATGGAGATGTAGAGGGTTTGGGATTGGGAATGCAGATGGATTGGGATCGGGAATGCAGATGGATTTGGATCGGGAATGCAGAGGGATTGGGATTGGGAATGGAGATGGATCGGGATTGGGAATGGAGATGGATCAGGATTCGGAATGCAGAGGGATTGGGATTGGGTTTGGGAATGGAGATGGATTGGGATTGGGAATGCAGAGGGATTGGGATCGGGAATGCAGAGGGATTGGGATTGGGAATGGAGATGGATTGGGATTGGGAACACAGATGGATTGGGATTGGGAATGGAGATTAATTGGGATCAGGGATGCAGATGGATCTGGATTGGGAATGTAGATGGATTGGGATTGGGAATGCAGAGGGATTGGGAATGCAGATGGATTGGGATCAGGTTTGGGAACGTAGAGGGATCGGGATCAGGGATGCAGATGGATTGGGATTGGGAATGTAGATGGATCGGGATCAGGGATGCAGATGGATTGGGATCGATCCAATTGGGGTCGATCAGGTTTGGGAATGGAGATGGATCAGGCTCAGGATCCGGATCCGGATCAGGAATGCAGATGGATCGGGATTGGGAATGCAGAGGGATTGGGATTGGGAACACAGATGGATTGGGAATGGGAATGGAGAGGGATTGGGATCGGGAATGCAGAGGGATCAGGTATCAGGATTGGGAACACAGATGAGATATAGATGGATCAGGATCAGGAATGTAAATGGATTGGGAATGTAGATGGATTGGGATTGGGAATGCAGACAGATCAGGAACGCAGGTAAATCAGGATCAGGGGTGCAGATGGATCAGGTTTGGAAATGCAGATGGATTGGGATCAGGAATGCAGATGGATTGGGATTGGGAATGGAGAGGGATCGGGATTGGGAATGCAGAGGATCAGGGATGCAGATGGATTGGGATCAGGATTGGGAATGCAGAGGGATCAGGACCTGGAATGGAGATGGATTGGGATCAGGAATGCAGATGGATTGGGAATGCAAATCATTGGGATCAGGGGTGTAGATGGATTGGGATTGGGAATGGAGATGGATTGGGATTGAGAATGTAGAGGGATCAGGGATGCAGATGGAATGGGATCAAGAATGCAGAGGGATTGGGATCTGTAATGCAAAGGGATCAGGGATGCAGATGGATCAGGTTTGGGAATGCAGATGGATTGGGATCAGGAATGCAGACGGATTTGAATCAGGAATGTAGATTGGGAATGTAGATTGATTGGGAATGCAGAGGGATTGGGATCGATCCAATTGGGGTCGATCAGGTTTGGGAATGGAGATGGATCGGGATCAGGAATGGAGATGGATTGGGATCAGGGATGCAGATGGATTGGGATTGGGAATGGGAATGCAGATGGATCAGGATCAGGAATGCAGATGGATCAGGTTTGGGAATGCAGATGGATTGGGAATGTAGATGGATCAGGATTGGGACTGGGAATGTAGATGGATTAGGATTAGGATGCAGATGGATCAGGATCGGGAATGCAGGTGGATTGGGATTGGGAATGTAGATGGATCAGTTCTGGGGTGACCCCAAGGGTTTCATTCCCTAATCCCACACAATCCCACCTCAACCCCGTTATTCCATCAGAACAATTCCTAGGAAAACAAACAAAAAAAAAAATCCCAAACCAACCTAAAAACCAAAGAAACCATCAAAAAAACAAAAAAAACCCCAAAAAACCCAATAAACACCCAAAGAAAACCAACCAACAACAACACCAAAAATGGAACAAAAAATTAATAAAATCCAAACAAAAGAACCCAAAAAATTTAAAAATAAAAAACCAAACCAAAACAAACAAACAAAAAAATCATCCTCGATTGTTTTCCTTTGCCACAGGAAATCCACGTGGAGGGAGGGGAAAAAAATCCTGGGAATGGGAGAGAAATTCTGGGAATGGGAGAAATTCTGGGAATGGGAGAGAAATTCTGGGAATGGGAGAGAAATTCTGGGAATGGGAGAGAAATTCTGGGAATGGGAGAAATTCTGGGAATGGGAGAGAAATTCTGGGAATGGGAGAAATTCTGGGAATGGGAGAGAAATCCTGGGAATGGGAGAAATTCTGGGAGTGGCAGAGAAATTCTGGGAATGGGAGAAATTCTGGGAATGGGAGAGAAATCCTGGGAATGGGAGAAATTCTGGGAATGGGAGAGAAATCCTGGGAATGGGAGAGAAATCCTGGGAATGGCAGAGAAATTCTGGGAATGGGAGAGAAATTCTGGGAATGGGAGAGAAATCCTGGGAATGGGAGAAATTCTGGGAATGGGAGAAATTCTGGGAATGGGAGAGAAATTCTGGGAATGGGAGAGAAATTCTGGGAGTGGGAGAAATTCTGGGAATGGGAGAGAAATTCTGCTGGAAAAACTCGCAGGAGATTCCAGGGAGGAGAAATCCCTGCAGCCACTGAGCCCAAAACCAGGGATTTGGGTTGCTGTGGGATTTGGGGATTCAGGGATTTGGGGATTCAGGGAATTCATCCCAAAATCTTTCTGCTCCCACACAGGGTTAAAAAAAAAATCCCATTTTTTCATGATTTCCACCCAAACTGGTGGTCAGGAATTTGGGATTCCGGCTGGGATTGAACGGGAAATGCTGGAGAAATAAATGTATTAGAGATAAAAGAAATATATTAGAGATAAAAATAAATATATTAGAGATAAAAATAAGTAGCCACACCCCATCACCATATATATATTTATATACATCCCATAATTTATATATTTATATATTTATATATTTATATATTTATATATTTATATATTTATATTATTTATATATTTATTTAATAATTATATATTTATATATTTATATATTTATTTATATATTTATATTTATAAATTTATATATTTTTATATTTATATATAATATATAAAAATAATATTTATTATTTATATTTTATATTTATGTATTTATATATTTTATAATAAATATGTTTATATATTTATATGTTTATATATTTATATGTTTATATATTTGTATATTTATATATTTGTATATTTGTATATTTATATATTTATGCATTTATATATTTATATATTTATACATTTGTATTTTTGTACTTATATTTTTATTTTTATATTATTATATCTGTATTTTAATATCTATATCTTTATATCTTTATATATTTTTATATTTTATATTTTTATATTTTATATTTTATATATTTATATATTTATATATTTACATATTTGTATATTTGCATTTTTATAATTTCCTATTTTCTATTTTTCATTTTTTATATTTCTAATTGGAATTCTAATCCCAGCCTATTTCTCATTCTGGGTGGAAACAGCTGGATTTTGGGAAGGGTAATTGAAATAAAATTAAATTTTTTTTTCAATTGATAAAATGATAAAAATGAAAATTTCTCTGGAATTTAAATTTTCTGGGATTTTCCGGAATTGTTTAAAATATTCCTCATTTTAAACAAAGCAATCCCAGAAATCCAGGAGATTTTTCCACCAAATATTCCCAAATTTCCTTCATTTTTTTGAGGTAAAAAGGGAAATATTTTCCTGGAAAATGTGGGAATTGTTGAAATGTGGGAATGAGAAAATATTTAATTCCCAATTTGAAAAAAATATTCATTTTCTGGGCATTGAAAACTCCTTCGATCCTCAATATTTTCCCTTTCCATCCCAAAAAAATGGGAAAAATCCCAAAAAAAGGAACTTCACTCATCCCTGTCCATCCAAGGCTGGGAAAAAAAGGAAAAAAATGGGAATTTGAGGAGATAAAATATTAATTTTTTGAGGGGGAATTAATTTAGGATTAATTCCTTGTGTCCATCACCTTCCAGAATCCTAAATTCTCCTTTTTTGGGATTTTTTTGGGATTTTTTTTGGGGAATGGGAGGAATTGGGAATGGGAAAAGGATTGGGATGGAACTGCCAGGGAGTGGGATGGAACTGGGATTTGGGAGAAAATCTTTGGGGTGAAGAAATGGGGAAAATGTGGGAAAATGGGGAAAATTGGGGGGAAATGGGGGAAATTGGGAGAAAATTGGGGAAAATTGGGAAAAAATCGGGGGAAAATGGGAGACAAAATGGGGGAAAAATGGGGAAAATTGGAAAATGGGATAAATGGGGAAAATTAGGGAAAATGGAAATGGGGGAAAAAGGGGAAGGAAAAAATAGGAAAATAAGAAAATAAAAAATGGAAAAAGGAAAATGGGGAAAAATAGGAAAATTTGGGGGAAATGGGGGAAAAATGGGAAGAGAAAAAAAAGGAACAGGAAAAGGAGAGGAAGGAAAAAGGAAAAAGGGAAAATTGGGGAAAAATGGGGGTGGGAAAAATGGGGTTTGGAAAAATTGGGAGGAAAATGGGAGAAAAGGGGGAAAAAGGAGCAAAAAATGGGGGAAAATGGGGAAAAAGGAAGAACAATGTGGGAAAACGGGAAAAAATGGGGAGAAAATGGGGGAAAAGGAAGAAAAATGGGAAAAAATGGGGGAAATGGAAAAAGGAAAAAGAGGGGAAAATAGGAAAAATTGTGAGGAAAATGGGGGGAAATGGGAAGAGGATAAAGGAAGAAAAATGGGGGAAAATGGGGGAAAGGGAAAAAGAAAAAAGGGAAAAAATGAAGGAAAAATGGGGGAAAATCAGGGAAAAATTTAGGGAAAAAAAAGGGAGGAAAACGGGGGAAAAATGACCCAAAAAAAAGGGAAAAAATGGGGGAAAAATTGGGAGAAAATGGGGAAAAAAGGAAGAAAAATGGGGAAAAAATGGGGGAAATGGAAAAAGGAAAAAGAGGGAAAAATAGGGAAAATTTGGGGGGAAAATGGGGGAAAATGGGGGAAAGGGAAAAAGGAAAAAGGGAAAAAATGAAGGAAAAATGGGGGAAAATCAGGGAAAAATTTAGGGAAAAAAAAGGGAGGAAAACGGGGGAAAAATGACCCAAAAAAAAGGGAAAAAATGGGGGAAAAATTGGGAGAAAATGGGGAAAAAAGGAAGAAAAATGGGGAAAAAATGGGGGAAATGGAAAAAGGAAAAAGAGGGAAAAATAGGGAAAATTTGGGGGGAAAATGGGGGGAAAGGGAAAAAGGAAAAAAGGAAAAAATTAAGGAAAAATGGGGGGAAAATCAGGGAAAAATTTAGGGAAAAAACAGGGAGGAAAACGGGGGGAAATGACCCAAAAAAAGGGAAAAAATGGGGGAAAAATTGGGGAAAAAAGAGGGAAGAGAGAGAAAGGAGTGAGAATAAAGCAAAGAAAAAAATTGCAGGAAGCTCGTGGCGCAGGGGGGATGGGGCCGGAGGGGGGTTGATGGCCTAATTAGCATATTCAAATCTAATTAATTTTGCATAAAGAGGGCAGGCTGGGCGTGGGAGCTGGCGGGCAGATGGCGTCTCAGGAGCAGAACCATTTTGGGGCTGCAGCCATCTTAGGGACAGCAGGAGGAGGAGGAGGAGGAGGAGGAGGAGGAAGGAAAGGAGGAGGAAAAAACAGGAGAAGGAGGAGGAGGAAGAGGAGGAGGAAAAGGGGAAGAAAAAATGGGAAAAGGAGGAGGAATAGAAGGAAGAGGAGGAGGAAAAGGATGAGGATGAGGATGAAGATGAGGATGAAGATGAGGATGAAGATGAGGAAAAGGAGAAGGAAAATGAGGAGAAAGAGGAGGAGGAAGAGGAGGAGGAAAAGGAGAAGGAGAAGGAAAATGAGGAGGAAGAGGATGAGGATGAGGAAAAGGAGGAGGAAAAGGAGGAGAAGGAGGACTAGGGTGAAGAGGAGGAAGAGGAGGATAAAGAGAAGGAGGAGGAAAAAGAAAATGAGGATGAGGAGGAGAAGGAGGACGAGGAGGATGAAGAGAAGCATGAGGAGGATGAGGAGGAGAAGGAGGAAAAGGAGGAGGAGGAGGAGGAGGAGGAGCAGGAGGAGGAGGAGGAAAAGCAGGAGAAAGAGGAGGAGAAAAAAAAGGAGGAGGAAGAGGAGGAGGAAGAAAAGGAAATGAGGATGAGGAAAATGAGGGTGAGGAAGAGAAAAAGAAGGAGGAGGATGAGAAGGAGGAGGAAAAGGAAAAGGAGGAAAAGGAGGAGGAAAATGAGGATGAGGAGGAAAAGGAGAAAAATGAGAAGGAGAAGGAGGAGGAAAAGGAAGAGGATGAGGAGGAGAAAGAGGAGGAAGATGAGTAGGATGAAGAGAAGGAGAAGAAAGAGGAGAAGGAGGAGAAGGAAAAGGAGGAGGAAAATGGGGATGAGGAGGAAGAGGAGGAAGATGAGGAAAAGGAGGACAAAAAATGGAGGAGGAGGAGGAGAAGAAGGAAGAGAAAAAGAAGAAGGAGGATGAGAAGGATGAGGAGGACGAGGAGGAAGAGGAAAAGGAGGAGGAAAAGGAGGAGGAGGATGAGGATGAGGATGAGAATGAGGATGAGGACAAGTAAGAGAAGAAGGAGAAGGAGGAGGAGGAAGAGAAGGAAAAGGAGGAGAAAGAGGAGGAGGATGAAGAGGATGAAGAGAAGGAAAGGGAGGAGGATGAGGAGGAAAAGGAGAAGGAAAAGGAGGAGGAAAAGGAAGAGGAAAAGGAAGAGGAAAAGGAGGATGACGATGAGGATAAGGATGAAGATGAGGAGGATGAAGAGGAGGAGGAGGATGAGGATGAGGATGACTTTCCCACCTTGGCTCCCAAATCCAGCCCCATCCCAGCCCATCATGGCCTTGGAGGAAAAACAAGAAGGGGAGGATTGAAAGTGGGAAATGAAGGAAAAAATTTGGGAAATGAAGGAAAAAATGTGGGAAACGAAGGAAAAAATGTGAGAAATGTTCACAATTTGGGGTTTTTCACACCTCTCAACCTCAATTTGAGCTCCCAAATCCATCCCATGCCAACAGGACAGAGCCAATCCCAATCCCAAGACAAATTTGGGAATTTGAGCCCTCAGGGATAAATTGGGATGAACCCACATCTCCCCATATCTCCCCAAACCCCACAAAAACCCAACTCCACCCTTCATTTTGGGGGAAAAAAATCCAGATTTTCTCCCTCACCTCCCTCATTTTTTATCAGGAAAAATCCCCGAAAAGCCCCGCCGGCTGCCAGGCTCACCCCGGGAGAGGTGAAACTTATTTTTCCTAATTTTTCCGACAGCTCTGCTGTCATGTGAGGGAAAATCTGGGAGCAGGGAGGACCTGGGGGGATGTGGGATTTTCTCCCTTGACTGATTCCCGAGGATGGGAGGAGATGAGGCTGCTGAGGCTGAGGGGATGGGCTGATCCCAACCTCCTGCTGGAGAGCCTGGAAGGGTTAAATCCTGGGAAAAAGGGGTTTGGGGTGGAAGTGAAAATTGTTAAATTCTGGGAAATGGGGATTGTTAAATCCTGGGAAATGGGGATTGTTAAATCCTGGGGAAAAGGGGTTTGGGATGGAAGTGGAGATTGTTAAATCCTGGGAAAAAGGGGATTGTTAAATCCTGGGGAAAAGGGTTTGGATGGAGTTGGAAATTATTAAATCCTGGGAAATGGAAATTCTTAAATCCTGGGGGAAAGGGTTTGGGTGGAAATGGGGATTGTTAAATCCCAAAGAAAAGGGTTTGGATGGAAAGGAAATTATTAAGTCCCAAGGAAAAGGGTTTGGATGGAGCTAGAATGGGTTAAATCCTGGGAAAAGGGGTTGGGATGGGGATTGTTAAATCCTGGGAAATGGAAATTCTTAAATCCTGGGGAAAAGGGTTTGGGTGGAAATGGGGATTGTTAAATCCCAAAGAAAAGGGTTTGGATGGAAAGGAAATTATTAAGTCCCAAGGAAAAGGGTTTGGATGGAGCTAGAATGGGTTAAATCCTGGGAAAAGGGGTTGGGATGGGGATTGTTAAATCCTGGGAAATGGAAATTCTTAAATCCTGGGGAAAAGGGTTTGGGTGGAAGTGGGAATTGTTAAATCCTGGGAAATGGGAATTGTTAAATGCTGGGAACTGGAAATTGTTAAATGCTGGGAAAAGGGTTTGGATGGAGCTAGAATGGGTTAAATCCTGGGAAAAAGGGGTTTGGGATGGAAGTGAGGAATTGTTAAATCCTGGGAAAAGGGTTGGGATGGAAGTGGAGATTGTTAAATCCTGGGAAAAAGGGGATTGTTAAATCCTGGGGAAAAGGGTTTGGGTGGAAGTGGGAATTGTTAAATCCTGGGAAATGGGAATTGTTAAATGCTGGGAAAAAGGGTTTGGATGGAGTTGGAAATTGTTAAATCCTGGGAAATGGGAATTGTTAAATCCTGGGGAAAAGGCTTGGGATGGAAGTGGAGATTGTTCAATTCTAGGAAAAAGGGGTTGGATGGAAATGGAAATTGTTAAATCCTGAGAAATGGGAATTATTAAATCCTGGGGAAAAGGGTTTGGATGGAAGTGGAGATTGTTAAATGCTGGGAAATGGGGATTGTTAAATCCTGGGAAAAGGGGTTTGCGTGGAAATGGGAATTGTTAAATCCCAAAGAAAAGGGTTTGGATGGAAAGGAAATTATTAAATCCCAAGGAAAAGGGTTTGGATGGAGCTAGAATGGGTTGAATCCTGGGAAAAGGGGTTGGGATGGAAATGGGGATTGTTAAATACTGGGAAATGGAAATTCTTAAATCCTGGGAAATGGGGATTGTTAAATCCTGGGGAAAAGGGTTGGGATGGAAGTGGAGATTGTTAAATCCTGGGAAATGGAAATTATTAAATCCTGGGGAAAAGGGTTTGGATGGAGTTGGAAATTATTAAATTCTGGGAAATGGAAATTGTTAAATCCTGGGAAATGGGAATTCTTAAATCCTGGGAAAAAGGGTTTGGATGGAAATGGAAATTGTTAAATCCTGGGAAATGGGTTTGGATGGAAGTGGAGATTGTTAAATCCTGGGAAATGGAAATTATTAAATCCAGGAAAAGGGTTTGGATGGAAGTGGGGATTGTTAAATCCTGAGAAATGGAAATTCTTAAATCCTGGGAAAAGGGGTTGGGTGGAAAGGAAATTATTAAATCCCAAGGAAAAGGGTTTGGATGGAACTAGAATGGGTTAAATCCTGGGGAAAGGGTTTGTATGGAAATGGGAATTGTTAAATTCTGGGGAAAAGGGGTTGGATGGAAATGGAAATTGTCAAATCCCAGGAAAAAGGGAAATCCCTGCTGGAGAGAATCCGCGGGGAGATTCCATATGGAAAACCCAATTCTGGCTGTCTGGGTGAGAAAAGCAGGAAAAATCCCAAACTTACCCCAGGAAAAATCCCAAACTCTACCCCAGGAAAAATCCCAAACTTATGCCAGGAAAAATCCCAAACTTACCCCAGGAAAAATCCCAAACTTATGCCATGAAAAATCCCAAACTTATGCCATGAAAAATCCCAAACTTATGCCATGAAAAATCCCAAACTTACCCCAGGAAAAATCCCAAACTTACCCCAGGAAAAATCCCAAACTTACCCCAGGAAAAATCCCAAACTTACTCCAGGAAAAATCCCAAACTTATGCCATGAAAAATCCCAAACTTATGCCATGAAAAATCCCAAACTTATGCCATGAAAAATCCCAAACTTACCCCAGGAAAAATCCCAAACTTACCCCATCCGGGCGAGGGGAGCGAAGGATCCTTGGGAAAGCAGCACCAAAATCCCGATTATCCCGTGGGATTGGGGTCGGAGCAGCCTGACCCTATAAACCCCAGAGGAGATTTTTCCGAGTTCCCAAGGACAGGGAATTCCATTCCATGGGGTTTGTCCATCCGTGGGTTTTTGGGGTCAGGGCGATGTGGGATTTGGGGTTTTTCCGAGGATCTTCCATCCCATCCATCCCAGATCCTGATGAGGAATGGGGTTGGGTCGGGTGGGTTGTGCTCTGGAAAAAATGGGATGAGGGTTGGGTCAGCTTGGGAGGGGCAGTGGGACTGGAGAGCATGGTGGATCTTCTCCAAACCCTCTTGGATCACCCCAAAATCTCGTGGATCCTCTTTAAAACCCCATGGATAACCCCAAAACCTCATGGATCACCCCAAAACCTCTTGGATCACCCCAAAACCTCATGGATCTTCTCCAAAACCTCTTGGATCACCCCAAAATCTCATGGATCTTCTCCAAAACCCCATGGATCACCCCAAATCTTCTTGGGTCACCCCAAAGCATCATGGATTTTCTCCAAAACCCCATGGATCTTCTCCAAAACTCCATGGATCACCCCAAAATCTCATGGGTCACCCCAAAATCTCATGGATCTTCTCCAGAACCTCATGGATCACCCCAAACCCTCTTGGATCACCCCAAAACCTCATGGATCACCCTAAAATCTCATGGATCTTCTCCAAAACCTCATGGGTCACCCCAAAATCTCATGGATCTTCTCCAGAACCTCATGGATCACCCCAAAGCATCATGGATCGTCTCAAAAAATCTCATGGATCTTCTCCAGAACCTCATGGATCACCCCAAACCCTCTTGGATCACCCCAAAACCTCATGGATCACCCTAAAATCTCATGAATCTTCTCCAAAACCTCATGGATCATTCCAAACCCACTTGGATCATCCGAAACCATCATGGATTTTCTCCAAAACCTCATGGATCTTCTCCAGAGCCTCATGGATCACCCCAAACCATCATGGATGTTCTTCAAAACCTCGTGGATCACCCCAAACCGTCACTGATCACCCCAAAACCTCACTGATCACTTAAAAAAAATTCACTGATGACTTCAAACCCTCATTGATCACTCCAAAACCTCATGGATCATCTCCAAACCATCATGGATCAACCCAAACCCTCATTGATCACCCCAAACCATCATTGATCACCTCCAAACCCTCATTGATCACTCCAAAACCTCATGGATCTTCTCCAAACCATCATGGATCTTCTCCAAACCCTCACTGATCACCCCAAACCATCACTGATCACCTCCAAACCATCATTGATCACCTCCAAACCCTCATGGATCTTCTTCAGAACTTCATGGATCTTCTCCAAACCCTCATTGATCAGTCCAAACCATCACTGATCAACTCCAAACCATCATTGATCAACTCCAAATCATCATTGATCAACTCCAAACGATCACTGATTCTTCCCAAACCATCGCTGATCACTCCAAACTCCCATTGATCACTCCCAAACCACAATGATCATCTCCAAGCCATCATGGATCTTCTCCAAACCCTCATTGATCACTCCAAACTCTCATTTATCACCCCAAACCATCACTGATCATCTCCAAACCCTTGTGGATCACCTCCAAAAAATCACCGATCACTACAAACCCTCACTGATCACTCCCAAACCACAGTGATCATCTTGAAACCATCGCCGATCACCCCAAACCCTCATTGATCACTCCCAAACCACAACGATCTTCTCCAGACCATCAGAGATCTTCTCCAAACTCTCACTGATCACCTCAAACCTTCTCAGATCAACTCCAAACCCTCATTGATCACCCCCAACCACAATGATCTTCTCCAAACCCTCACTGATCACTCCAAACTCTCATTGATCACCCCAAACCACAATGATCTTCTCCAAACTCTCATTGATCACTCCCAAACCACAATGATCGTCTCCAAACCCTCATTGATCACCCCAAACTCTCATTGATCACTCCCAAACCACAATGATCATCTCCAAACCATCGCCGATCACCCCAAACTCTCGTTGCCCCAAACTGACCTTTTTGTCCCAAAAACCGCAGCGGGGGAGGCGGCAAGTCCCACAGCGCCCATATTCACCCCAAAAGATTCACCTCATGTTACCCCAAAAGATTCACTCTGTGTTACCCCAAAACGTTCCCAGTGGGAGCAGAACTGCAAAAGATTCCTGATGGGAACAGAACCCCAAAAGATTCCCAATGGGAAGATTCACCCCAAAACATTCCTGATGAGAATGGAGCCCCAAAAGATTCCCAATGGGCACATTCACCCCAAAACATTCCCAATGGAAAGAGAACCCCAAAAGATTCCTGGCAAGAACAGAACCCCAAAACATTCCCGATGGGAACAGAGCCCCAAAATGTTCCCGATGGGAACAGAACCCCAAAAGGTTCCTGAGGGGAACTCACCCCAAAACATTCCCGAAGAGAACAGAACCCCGAAAGATTCCCAATGGGCACATTCACCCCAAAGCATTCCCAATGGGAAGAGAATCCCAAAAGATTCCTGATGGGAACAGAACCCCAAAAGATTCCCAATGGGCACATTCACCCCAAAGTATTCCTGACAAGAACAGAATCCCAAAAGATTCCTGATGAAAGCAGAGCCCCAAAACATTCCCAACGGGAACAGAACCCCAAAACATTCCCGATGGAAACAGAACCCCAAACCACCCAGATTTGGGGTGGGCCGACAGCCGGGGACAGTGGGACAGTGGGGTGAGGTGACAAACACCCCGAGGGGACACCCGGGGTGGCTCAGACACAATGGGGCCGTTGTAGGGCCGCGCCGGGGGTTTGGCCCTTCCTGCCCACACACAATAGGGGCGGCGACTCGCCCTGCGCCTCCCCCCCGGATAATAGGGCCGTTTGTGCTCCGCTGGACACCGACTGTGGGGCCGGGAAGGGACAGACCCCAAAAAGGGTCAGACAGACCCCAAAAAGGGTGAGGCAGACCCCAAAAAGGGTCAGACAGACCCCAAAAAGGGTCAGGGCTGTCTGTGGGACAGATCCTAAAAAGGGTCAGACAGATCCTAAAAAGGGTCAGACAGACCCTAAAAAGGGTCAGACAGACCCTAAAAGGGGTCAGGGCTGGCATTGGCCTTGCTCTGCCCCGACAGCAATCCCGAGGTTGGGAATGGGGTTTTTCCTGGGGTCGGGAATGGGGTTTGTCCCGGGACTGGGTTTGGGGTTTTTCCAGGAGTTGGGAATGGGTTTTTTCCCGGGGCTGTAAATGGGATTTGTCCAGGCCTTGCTGGGGATTTGGGGTTTTCCAGGCCTTGCTGGGGATTTGGGGTTTTCCAGGCCTTGCTGGGGATTTGGGGTTTTCCAGGCCTTGCTGGGGATTTGGGGTTTTCCAGGCCTTGCTGGGGATTTGGGGTTTTTCAGGCCTTGCTGGGGATTTGAGGTTTTCCAGGCCTTGCTGGGGATTTGAGGTTTTCCCAGGCCTTGCTGGGGATTTGGGGTTTTTCAGGCCTTGCTGGGGATTTGGGGTTTTTCAGGCCTTGCTGGGGATTTGGGGTTTTTCTAGGCCTTGCTGGGGATTTGGGGTTTCTCCAGGCCTTGATGGGGATTTGGGATTTTCCAGGCCTTGCTGGGGATTTGGGGTTTTCCCAGGCCTTGCTGGGGATTCGGAGCAGGGCAGCCTGGTGGGGCAGAGCTCAACCCCAGCCCTGCTCCTGGGGGGTGTCCTGGGCCACCAAATGCCACCAAATTGGGGTGGCAGAGCATCCTGTCCCCCTGCATGTCCTGTCCCTGTCCCCCTCCCGGCCTTGTCTCTCTCCCTGTCCCTGTCCCTGTCCCTGTCCCTGTCCCTGTCCCTGTCCCTGTCCCTGTCCCTGTCCCTATCCCCCAGCCCCTTCTGTCGCTGTCCCCATTCTGTCCCTGTCACCATCCTATCCCTGTCCCCCATCCGCATCCCATCCTGTCCCTGTCCCCCTGTCCCTGTCCCCCTGCCCCTGTCCCCATCCTGGCCCTGGCCCTGTCCCCATCCTGTCCCTGTCCCCATCCTGTCCCTGTCCCCAGCCCCTCCTGTCCCCTCAGCCCCCATTCCGGGGTCAGTGGGATCAGCAGATCCTACAGGGATTAATTCCCTGTCCTGTCCCCATCCTGTCCCTATCCCAATCCCATCCTGTCCCTATCCCTGTCCCTGTCCCCCAACCCCTCCTGTCCCCATTCTGTCCCTGTCCCCAACCCCTCCTGTCCCCCAGCCACCATTCCGGGGTCAATGGGATCAGCAGATCCTACAGGGATTAATTCCCTGTCCCTGTCCCCATCCTGTCCCTATCCCAATCCCATCCTGTCCCTATCCCTGTCCCTGTCCCCAGCCCCTCCTGTCCCCTCAGCCCCCATTCTGGGGTCAATGGGATCAGCAGATCCTACAGGGATTAATTCCCTGTCCCAATCCTGTCCCTGTCCCCACCTTGTCCCTATCCCATCCTGTCCCTGTCCCCATCCTGTTCCTGTCCCCATCCTGTCCCCATCCCCAGCCCCTCCTGTCCCATTCTGGGGTCAACAGGATCAGCAGATCCTACAGGGATTAATTCCCTGTCCTGGTGCTCAGGATAATCCCAACTCCGAGCAAAAACCAGGATTAGGCAGAGCCAGACTTTAATTTTCCCCCTTTAATAAAAAATTAATTTAATTTTTTTTTTTTTTTACATTTTAAGAAAATTAATTTTTTTCAATTTTTAATTTGAATTAAAATTAAGTTTTAATTCAATTCCCAATCCCATGCTCCAGGATGGGAAAAAAACCAGCCCTGGAATCGTCCTGGGAAATTTCTGGGGAATTCTGTCCTGGAATTTTTTTCTGTCCTGGAATTTTTTTCTGGGAAAAACCCCAAATTCCAACCCAGCCAAGCATGTGTGGGTAACATGTGATCCCATAAATTTTGTGGGAGCAAGAGCAGGGTCCTTGTGGCACCAAATCCTAAAAAACCTGGGATTATTCCCGAAAAAACCAGTTGTGGGAACTCCACGTTTATCCTGGAATTTGGCATTCTGGGGTTTGAATTGCTGAAATTTGGGGTTTTGGAATCGAGGCTGAGCTGATTCTGGGGTTCTGAAATTCTGGGAGTTCAGAATTATGGAATTCTGGGATTCTGGAATTCTGGAAATACTTCTACTAAGTGTTCAGGAATTCTGAGAAATCAGAATTATGGAATTCTGAGATTCTGGAATTCTAGGAGTCTGGAATTCTGGAAATACTTCTATTAAAGGGTCCTGGGATTCTGGAATTCTGGGATTCTGGGATTTTAGGGGTCTGGGATTCTGGGATTCTGGAAATATTTCTATTAAAGGATTCTGCGATTCTAAAATTCTGGGATTCCAGAATTCTGGGATTCTGGAATTCTAGGATTCTGGGATTCTGGAAATACTTCTATTAAAGGATTCTGGGATTCTGAGATTCTGGAATTCTGGGATTCTGGAATTCTGGGAGTCTGGAATTCTGGGAGTCTGGAATTCTGGAAATACTTCTATTAAAGGATTCTGCGATTCTGGGACTCTGGAATTCTGGGATTCTGAGATTCTGGAATTCTGGGATTCTGGAATTCTAAAACTCTGTGATTCTGGAAATACTTCTATTAAAGGATTCTGCAATTCTGGAATTCTGAAATTCTGGGATTCTGCGAATATTTATATTTAAGGAAAACACGGAATTCTCTTTCCCCATTTTCAGCCTGACAACTTCTCCACGCCCTTTTAGGGTCACACCCGAGGAACATCTGCCACCCCAACCCTTCCCGAGGGGCCAAAATGGGGTCAGAACTTGGGGGAAATCCCAAATCCCATCACCCCAGCACCACCTTCATCCCACCCGGGTGACATTTCCAGGTGACAACAGCCACCACCCCAAAGTGACACCTCAACACCACACCCTTTTCCCCCATTTCCCACCACTTTTTAGGGTCGGGGATGAACAGCTCCACACCGACCCCAAATCCCTGGATCTATAGGGCCAAACCGGGGAGAAACCGGATGATTTTAGGGTGGCCGGTGGGGTAATTAACTCATTGGGTGAGTAATTAACTCATTGGGTGATTAATTCGCTTTAGGGCGGAGCGGGGTGGGGAAGCATTGTCCGGCCAGCCCCGAAATGGGGTCAGAGCTTGGGGGAAATCCCAAATCCCATCACCCCAGCACCACCTTCATCCCACCCGGGTGACATTTTCAGGTGACATTTCCAGGTGACAACAGCCACCACCCCAAAGTGACACCTCAACACCACACCCTTTTCCCCCATTTCCTAACACTTTTTAGGGTCGGGGATGAACAGCTCCACACCGACCCCAAATCTCTGGATCTATAGGGCCAAACCGGGCAGTTCCGGGGAGAAACCGGATGATTTTGGGGTGGCCGGCGGAGTAATTAACTCATTGGATGAGTAATTAACTCATTGGGTGATTAATTCTCTCCGGGGCGGAGCGGGGTGGGGAAGCATTGTCCGGTTTTAGGGATTACACCGAGCGGACAATGTCCTGTCCCTGCCAAGGGACAGCCAGGAGGGACAGGAGGGGACAGGAGGTGTCTCAATTAGCGACAAGGGGTGGCGGGGCGCTCCTCGGGGGTGGCTTTAACCCTTCCGGGGACTCAGCCCTGCGGGGACAGGGGGATGTCCAGGTGTCACCTCGTCACCGCCGTGAGAAATCCGGCCTGGGTTGTTCCTTTTTCTGCTTTTTTTCCCTTTTTTCTGCCTTGTTTTCGCCTTTCCCTGCCTTGTCCTCTCCTTTTCTGCCTTTTTCCTGCCTTCCCCCCCTCTTTTTCCACCTTTTTCTGCCTTTTTCTGCCTTGTTCTCTCCTTTTCCTGCCTTTCCCCTCTCTTTTTCTGCCTTTTTTCTCCTTTTTCTGCCTTGTTTTCTCCTTTCCCTCCCTTTTTCTGCCTTTCCCCACATTTTTCTACCTTTCCCCCCCATTTTTCTGCCTTGTTTTCTCCTTTTCCTGCCTTCTTTCCCCTTCCTGGAGAAACCCAAAACCCAAAAAACCAGGAGGGGGAAAGCACCACAACGACCCCAAAACCCGCACGGGGAAAGCACCACAACGACCCCAAAAGGAAAGCACCACAACGACCCCAAAACAAATATGAGGAAAGCACCACAACAACCCCAAAAGCAGGATGGGGGAAGCAACAAAACAACCCCAAAAGGAACACAGGGAAAGCACCACAACGACCCCAAAATGAAGCATCACAACAACCCCAAAAGCCATGTGGGGAAAGCACCACAACAACCCCAAAAGGAAGCACCACAACAACCCCAAAACCAGGATGGGGAAAGCACCAAAAACCCCAAAAGGAAAGCACCACAACGACCCCAAAGCCAGCACAGGGAAGCACCACAACTACCCATTCTGGGATTCTGGGATTTCATTCCCACCCAAAATGAAAGCACCACAACGACCCCAAAACCAGCATGGGGAAAGCACCACAACCCCAAAAGCTGCACTGGGGAAACACCACAACAACCCCAAAACAAAAGCACTGCCACAACTCCAAAACGAAGCACCACAACAACCCCAAAATGAAGCATCACCACAACCCCAAACCAACACAGGGACAGCACCACAACAACCCTAAAACCAACACAGGGAAAGCACTGCAACAACCCCAAAACCAGGATGGGAAAACACCACAACAACCCCAAAACGAAGCACCACCACAACCCCAAAACCAACACAGTGACAGCAGCACAACAACCCCAAAAGTTAAACACCACCCCAATCCCAAAAGCCACACGGGGAAAGCACCACAACAACCCCAAAACGAAGCACCACAATAACCCCAAAATGAAGCACCACCACAACCCCAAAACCAACACAGTTTGGTTTTGTGGTAAAGCACCACAATAACCCCAAAACCAGCATGGGAAAAGAACCACAAAACCCCAAAATGAAGCACCACAACAACCCCAAAAGCCACACGGGGAAACACCACAACAACCCCAAAAGGAAAGCACTACAATGACCCCAAATCCAACACAGGGAAAACACCACCACAACCCCAAAACCAACACAGGGAAAGAACACAAAACCCCAAAATGAAGCACCACCACAACCCCAAAACCGACACAGGGAAAGTACCGCAACAACTCCAAAATGAAGCACCACAACAACCCCAAAAGGAAAGAACCACAAAACCCCAAAAGGAAGCACCACCACAACCCCAAAAGCCATATGAGGAAAGCACAACAACCCCAAAACCAGCACAGGGAAAACACCACAAAACCCCAAAACGAAGCACCACAACGACCCCAAACCCAACACAGGGACAACACCACCACAACCCCAAAACCAGCATGAGGGAAACACCACAACAATCGCAAAACCAGGATGGGAAAAGCACCACAACAACCCCAAAACCAACACAGAGAAAGCACCACAACTACCCCAAAACAAAGCACCACCACAATCCCACAACCAACACGGGGAAAACACCACTACAACCCCAAAACCAGCATGGGGAAAGAACCACAAAACCCCAAAATGAAGCACCACCACAACCCCAAAACCGACACAGGAAAAGCACCACCCCAACCCCAAAAGGAAAGCATTGCAACAACCCCAAAAGGAACACAGGGAAAACACCACCACAACCCCAAAAGGAAAACACCACCCCAACCCCAAAACGAAGCGCCACAACAACCCCAAAATGAAGCACTGCAACAACCCCAAACCCAACCCAGGGACAGCACCACCCCCACCCCAAAAGCACAGCACCACCACAACCCCAAAACCAACACAGGGAAAGCACCACCACAACCCCAAAATGAAGCACCACAACAACCCCAAAACGAAGCACCACCACAACCCCAAAAGCCATATGAGGAAAGCTCAACAGCCCCAAAACCAGCACAGGGAAAACACCACCACGACCCCAAAAGGAAGCAGCACAACAACCCCAAACCCAACACGGGGACAGCAGCACCACAACCCCAAAAGGAAAGCACCACCACAACCCCAAAAGCCATATGAGGAAAGCACAACCCCAAACACAATACAGGGAAAGCACCACCCCAACCCCAAAAGGAAAACACCACAACAATCCCAAAACGAAGCACCACCCCAACCCCAAAAGGAAAGCACCACCCCAACAACCCCACAGCCTCCCGGGGGGCGCAGCACCATCTCCCCGCCATCCCCTCGGGCCGATCCCCCCCGGCGGGGCGTTGGGGACACTCGGGGTCACTCGCGGTCACTCAGGCGTGAGGCCACCGCGGCAGGTTCGCGGCGCTGGCCCCACCTGGCGCGGCTCGGCGGCGAGCTCTCCCAGCTGCCATCCATTTTTAAATAAATGAATAATACATCGCCGGCGCGATAAATAAATAACGGGCGCACATTTGAACTTCGCCTCGGAGAAAATCCTTTTAGTTCAAAAGGGAGCCTCGGAAAAAGGGAGAGCGTGCATTTTGAATGGGGCTGGAGGGAGGGAGGGAGGGGAGGGGAGGGAGGGGAGGGTGAGGGGCAGGGAGAGGGAGAAATGGGAAAAGGGAGGGAGGGAGGGAGAGATGGAGAAATCTGGATAGGGAGGGAGGGAGGGAGAGAGAAATCCGGACAGGGAGAGAAGGAGAGAAGGAGAAATCTGGGCAGGGAGAGATGGGAGGAGAGAGGGAAGGAGGGAGAAATGTGGACAGGGAGAGAGGGAGGGAGAAAAGGAGAAATCCAGATAGGGAGAGAGAGAGGGAGAGAAGAAAGGAGAAACTCGGACAGGGAGAGAAGGAGAAATCTGGGCAGGGAGAGATGGAGGGAGGGAGAATAGGAGAAGAGGAGAAACCCGGACAGGGAGAGATGGAGGGAGAGAAGGAGAAACTCGGACAGGGAGAGAAGGAGAGATGGAGAAACTCGGACAGGGAGAGATGGAGGGAGGGAGAAGAGGAGAAGAGGAGAAGAGGAGAGGAGAAGAGGAGAAACCCGGACAGGGAGAGGAGAGAGAGGGAAAAGGAGAAACTCGGACAGGGAGAGAAGGAGAAAGCCGGACAGGGAGAGATGGAGGGAGGGAGAGATGGAGAAATCTGGACAGGGAGAGAGAGGGAAAAGGAGAAACTCGGACAGGGAGGGAGGGAGGGGGACAAGGAAGGAGGGAGAAATCCAGACAGGGATAGAGAGAAAGAGGAACTCGAACAGGGAGGGAGAGAGGGAATGAGAGAGAAGGAGAAATCCGGATAGGGAGAGAGGGAAAGGAGGGAGAAATCCAGACAGGGAGAGATGGAGGGAGAAGAGAAGAAGTGGAGGAGAGGAGAAGAGGAGAAACCCGGACAGGGAGAGATGGAGGGAGGGAGAGAAGAAGAAACTCGGACAGGGAGAGAGAGAGAGAGAGGGAAAAGGAAAAACTGGGACAGGGAGGGAGGGAGGGAATGAGGGAGGCAGGAAGGGAGAAATCCCGACAGGGCCCGGGGAGAGGCGGGATGAGGGTTCCTGAGTGGAAGGAGAGAAGGAGAAACCCGGACAGGGAGAGAGGGAGGGGTGGGATGAGGATCCCTGAGCAGTGGCTTCGGTGGGGAGCAGGGCCAGGAGGGGTTGGGGGACAGGGACAGGAGGGGGACAGGGACAGGATGGGGACAGGCCCAGGATAGGGACAGGCCCAGGATAGGGACAGGGACAGGACAGGGACAGGGACAGGCCCAGGATGGGGACAGGGACAAGAGGGGGACAGGGCCAGGATGGGGACAGGGACAGGACAGGGACAGGGACAGGGACAGGGACACGGACAGGATGGGTTCAGGGACAGGGACATCCCACTGGCAATGCCACCAAATGCCACAGAGCTGTGGTGGCAGAGGGTCATGTCCCCCTGCCTGGCCCTGGCACGTGTGACCCCGGGGACATGGATGTTCTTGGCATGGACACGTGTCCTGACCATCCATGGATCTTTGGACCATGAATCCACAATTCCTGACCATCCTTAAACCCACAATTCCTGACCATCCCTAAATCCACAATTCCTGACCATCCAGGGATCTCTGGGCCACAAACCCACAGTTCCTGACCATCCATGGATCCACAATTCCTTACTATCCGTGGATCTCTGGGCCATAAACCCACAATCCTGACCATCCATGGATCTTTGGACCATGAATCCACAATTCCTGACCATCCTTAAATCCACAATTCCTGACCATCCAGGGATCCACAGTTCCTGATCATCCATGGATCCACAATTCCTTACTATCCGTGGATTTCTGGGCCACATCCCAAACTTCCATGGATCTGTGGGCTGTGAACCCACAATTCCTGACCATCCATGGACCTTTGTGCCATGAATCCACAGTTCCTGACCATCCATGAACCCACAATTCCTGACTATCCAGGGATCTCTGGGCCATAAACCCACAATTCCTGACCATCCCCAAACCCACAATCCTGACCATCCATGGACCTTTGGACCATGAATCCACAATTCCTGACCATCTATAAACCCACAATTCCTGACCATCCCTAAATCCACAATTCCTGACTATCCAGGGATCTCTGGGCCACATCCTGACAAATCCCATGGATCTCTGGCCATGACCCCACAATTCCTGACCATCCATAAACCCACAATTCCTGACTATCCATGAACCCACAATTCCTGACCATCCAGGGATGTCCCTGCCATAAACCCACAATTCCTGACCATCCCCGGATCTCAGCGCCACATCCCAAACTTCCATGGATCTCTGGGCCATGCCCAGTGCAGCACATGTCCCTCAGACATGTCCCATGTGCCCTAGCCATGTCCTAGCCATGTCCAGCTGTGTCCTAGCATGTCCTAGCCATGTCCAACAGTGTCCTAGCCATGTCCAGCAGTGTCCTAGCCATGTCCAGCCATGTCCTAGCCATGTCCAACAGTGTCCTAGCCATGTCCAGCTGTGCCCTAGCCATGTCCAGCCATGTCCTAGCATGTCCAGCCATGTCCTAGCCATGTCCAGCTATGTCCTAGCCATGCCCAGCCACATCCTAGCCATGTCCAGCCATGTCCTAGCATGTCCAGCCATGTCCTAGCCATGTCCAGCTATGTCCTAGCCATGCCTAGCCATGCCCTAGCCATGTCCAGCTATGTCCTAGCATGTCCAGCTATGTCCTAGCCATGTCCAGCCATGTCCAGTTGTGCCCTAGCCATGTCCAGCCATGTCCTAGCCATGTCCAGCCATGTCCTAGCCATGTCCAGGCATGTCCTAGCCATGTCCAGCCACATCCTAGCCATGTCCAGCCATGTCCTAGCCATGTCCAGAAGGGCCAAACCCACCCCAAACCCCCAAAAATAGAAAATATTTTTTTAAACTAAGCTGTAATCTCATTTAGGATGGGGTAATTAAAATAGGGGAGGCAATTACTTTGTTTATGAAGTTTCTTATTGGAGGATTTGGGATGAATCTTAGATACATCTTATAAATTTTAGATAAATTTTTTGGGCTTTCTTGAACATATTTTGTAAACTGGGCTGTCATCTCATTTAAGGAGCTAATTAGAAATACTTCAATTATTAAGTTTCTTTTTGGGGGATTTGGGATTAATTTTAGACACATCATATAAACTTCAGATAAATTTTTTGGGTCTTTCTTTTTGTAAACTGGGCTGTCATCTCATTTAGGGGGCTAATTAGAATTACTTCATTTGTTAAGTTTCTTATTGGAGGATTTTGGATAAATCTTATATACATCATATAAACTTTAGATAAATTTCATATTTTGTAAACTGGGCTGTCATCTCATTTAGGAATGGGGGATAATTAGAACTACTTGATTTGTTAAGTTTCTCATTGGGGGATTTTGGAGAAATCTTAGACATATCTTATAAACTTGAGATAATTTTTTTGGGATTTTCCAGTTCACAAAGGCTATAAAACTGTAAGAAATGCACATCTCGGTGTGTTTTCACCTCCGACAAACTGTGTACCAAAAACCCAAACAAAACCCCATTTAAGATTTCGGATAAATCTTAGATTTTTTTCAGAGAAATCTTAGACACATCTTACAAACTTTGAATAATCTTTTTGGTATTTTTCCAATTCGCAAAACCCATAAAACTGTAAGAAATGTGCATCTCGGTGAGTTTTCACCTCCGACAAACTGCGCACCAAAAACCCCAACAAAACCCCATTTAAGATTTCAGATAAATCTTAGATTTTTTTCAGAGAAATCTTAGACACATCTTACAAACTTTAGATAAATTTTATGGGATTTTCCAGTTCGCAAAGCCTATAAAACTGTAAGAAATGCACATCTCGGTGAGTTTTCACCTCAGACAAACTGTGCACCAAAAAATCCAAACAAAACCCCATCTAAGGTTTTGGATAAATCTTAGATACATCTTACAAACTTGAGATAATTTTTTTGGGATTTTCCAGTTCGCAAAGCCCATAAAACTGTAAGAAATTCCCATCTCGGTGAGTTTTCACCTCCGACAAACTGTGCACCAAAAAACCCAACAAAACCCCATCTAAGGTTTTGGATAAATCTTAGACACATCTTATAAACTTCAGATAATTTTTTAGGATTTTTCCAATTCGCAAAACCCATAAAACTGTAAGAAATTCCCATCTCGGTGAGTTTTGAGCTCCGACGAGCTGTGCACCAAAAACCCAACAAAACCCCATTTAAGATTTCAGATAAATCTTAGATTTTTTTCAGAGAAATCTTAGACACATCTTATAAACTTTGGATAAATTTTTTGGGATTTTCCCAATTCACAAAGCCTATAAAATTGTAAGAAATGTGCATCTCGGTGAGTTTTCACCTCCGACAAACTGTGTACCAAAAACCCAAACAAAACCCCATTTAAGATTTCGGATAAATCTTAGATTTTTTTCAGAGAAATCTTAGACACATCTTATAAACTTTAGATAAATTTTTGGGATTTTCCAATTCGCAAAGCCTATAAAACTGTAAGAAATTCCCATCTCGGTGTGTTTTCACCTCAGACAAACTGTGCACCAAAAACCCAAATAAAACCCCATCTAAGGTTTAGGATAAATCTTAGATACATCTTACAAACTTGAGATAATTTTTTTGGGATTTCCCAATTCACAAAGCCCATAAAACTGTAAGAAATTCCCATCTCGGTGAGTTTTCACCTCCGACAAACTGTGCACCAAAAACCCAACAAAACCCCATTTAAGATTTTGGATAAATCTTAGATTTTTTCCAGAGAAATCTTAGACACATCTTACAAACTTTAGATAAATTTTTGGGATTTTCCAGTTTGCAAAGCCCATAAAACTGTAAGAAATTCCCATCTCGGTGTGTTTTCACCTCCGACAAACCGCTCACCAAAAATCCAAACAAAACCCCATCTAAGATTTCGGATAAACCTTAGACACATCTTATAGACTTTAGATAAATTTTTTTGGGATTTTTCCAATTCGCAAAGCCCATAAAACTGTAAGAAATTCCCATCTCGGTGTGTTTTCACCTCCAACAAACCGCTCACCCAAAACCCCACCAACCCCCCGAGCCAAACCCCCTTTTTCCCACCCTTTTCCCACCAGCTGAGCCCCCCAGACCCCCTCCAGCTCCCATCTGCGGGGCATTCCTGCGAGCTTTCCCCCGGCGCGGCAGCTGCCACCGCCACCAGGGCCACCAGGGCCACCACGGCCACCAACCACCGCCGCGGCGACTCGTCTTGACCTTGTCGGTCAGGTGTCGGGAAGGGGGGAGGAATGGGAGGATTCGGGTCTAAAAAAAAATAAAAATAAAAAAAAAATCCCAATTCCAGCCCCCAACCCACCCCCCTGGGTGTCGCCAGCCGTCGCCGGGGCGCTGGGGGAATTTTTATTTTATTTTATTTTTTTTTTTAACGCGGCTCGCCCCATAATGGGGCCGGTTTGGGGGGGGAGCGAGAGAGAGGGGGGAGAAAAATTAGTGTCAGTGTGTGTTGTGCGCCTTAAACAAACCTGCGGCGGGCTTGACGTGAATGAGGGCACAGCCTGTGTATATATTAGCGCTGGGATGTGACCTCGCTGGGAGGTTTCCTTCCCTCGCCCCGCTCTTCTGGGCGTGGGAAAAAGGCCTGGGCTCTTTTCACAGCTGTTCTCGCCGCTGCACTGAGCTAATGGAGGGGCTGCCCGCCTAACCCTCCCTCCCTCCCTCCCTCTCCTCCTTTCTTTCCCCCCTCCTCGGGTTGGCTTTTCAGGCCTGGAGAGAGAGAGAGAGAGAGAAAAAAAAACCCGAGGAAAAAAAAAAAAAAGGGAGAAAAAACACAGCGCCTTAAAAACACACCTCATTGTTCGGCGCGCCGGGCTCGCATTGAAATGCCACTCGCAGCCCGCAGCGGCAGCGCTGGCGTGTGCGGGAATGGGGGAGAGAGGGGGTCCCCAGGGAGGGGG
>NC_139508.1:1658384-1706329 GCF_008360975.1 Lichenostomus cassidix | reverse complement strand
TTCCCCTTTTTCCCCTTTTTTCCCTTTTTTCCCTTTCCCCCCTTTTTTTCCTTTTATTTTACCTTTTCCCTTTTTTCCCTTTTTTTCCCTTTTTTTCCCTTTTTTCCCTTTTTCCCCTTTTTTTCCTTTTTCCCCCTTTTCCCCCCTTTTTCCCACTTTTTTCCTTTTTCTCCCCTTTTTCCCATTTTTCCCCTTTTTTTCCTTCTATTTTTTCCCTTTTTCCCCTTTTTTCCCTTTTTCCCCTTTTTCCCTTTTTTCCCTTTTTTCCCTTTTTCCCCTTTTTTTTCCCCATTTTTTCCCCATTTTTCCCCTTTTTTCCCTTCCCCTCACCCCAATTTCCACTGCTGGGAATGCTTGCCTCTGCTTCATGCTGAATTTTCCTTTAAAAAAAACCAAAACAAAACAAAAAAAAAAAATCCAAGTTTTACAAATCCAGCCATCGATGTTAAAATTCTTATTATTTTTCCTGATTAAATCTCTTTTTTTTGTCTCGGTTTCGTTTCAAAACCTGTTTGTCATCAATAAAAAAAAAAACCACAAAAAAAAAAAAAAAAAAATTAAAAATAAAAATAAAAATTAAAAATACAAATAAACAGCTGTTGCATTCCAAGGTGACAATTAATTTCAACGAGGAAATAATTCATTAAAGCTTCGTCTGATTGTATAAACTTCACGTTTATTATTTTTATTTTTATTTTTATTTTATATTTTTTATTTTTATTTCAGCACAGACTAGTACAAAAGTGAGGGAGGGATGTGCAGAGCAGAGGGTGAGGAACTCAACTGGGAAAATCCAAATTTTTCCCCCCCAGAGGGAAATGCAGGATTTGGGAATTCTGGAATTCACTTTTTGTCCCTTTTTTGTCCCCTGGAGGAGCAGAGAAATGCCAGGATTCATCCCACTGCCAACCCAGCGAGTTTTATTCCTCTAAAATCTGAATTTATCCAGTTTTCCTCCTCTAAAAACAGAATTATCAAGGTTTTCCTTCTCTAAAATCAGAATTAATCCATTTTCTGCAAGGTTTTCCTCCTCTAAAATCAGAATTAATCCAGTTTTCCTCCTCTAAAATCAGAATTAATCCATTTTCTGCAAGGTTTTCCTCCTCAAAAATCAGAATTTTCAAGGTTTTCCTCCTCTAAAATCAGAATAAATCCAGTTTTCCTCCTCTAAAATCAAAATTAATCCATTTTCTGCAAGGTTTTCCTCCTCTAAAATCAGAATTTATCCAATTTTCCTCCTCTAAAATCAGAATTATCAGGGTTTTCCTCCTCTAAAATCAGAATTATCAAGGTTTTCCTTCTCTAAAATCTGAATTAATCCAATTCCTGCAAGGTTTTCCTCTAAAATTATAATTAATCCATTTCCTGCAAGGTTTTCCTCCTCGAAAATGAGAAATAATTCAATTCCTGCAAGGTTTTCCTTCCATAAAATCAGAATTAATCCAAACCCAGCAAGGTTTTCCTTCTCTAAAATCAGAATTAATCAAATTCCTGCAAAGTTTTCCTTCTCTAAAATCAGAATTTATCCAATTCCCAAGGTTTTCTTCCTCTAAAATCAGAATTACTGCAATTCCTGCAGGGTTTTCCTTCCATAAAATCAGAATTAATCAAATTCCTGCAAAGTTTTCCTTCTCTAAAAACAGAATTATCCAATTCCTGCAGGGTTTTCCTTCTCTAAAATCAGAATTATTAAGGTTTTCCTCCTCTAAAAACAGAATTAATGCAATTCTTGCAAAGTTTTCCTCCTCTGAAATCAGAATTATCAAACCCAGCAAGGTTTTCCTCCTCTAAAATCAGAAATAAAAAAAACCCCAAAACACCAGAAAAAAGGATTTTTTTCACCTCATCCTCTCCCTGCAGCTCCATCTCACCCCAAAAAATGTAATTTAAACCCTGAGAAAACTGCAGAGTTCAGCCAGAAATCCCAAAAAAACCCCAAAAAAACCCCCAAAAATAAAAAAAAACCCCAAAATCCCCAAAAAAAACCCCAAAATCCAAAAAAACCCCAAAATCTAAAAAAAACCCCAAAATCCCAAAACACCCAAAAATCCCAAAAAACCCTCAAAAATCCCCAAAAAACTCAAAAATCCCCAAAAATCCAAAAAAACCCTCAAAAATCCCAAAAACCCCAAAAATCCCCCCAAAAAACCCCAAATCCCAGCAGCTGGGGGAATTTGGGATTCACAACCCTGAGGAAAAGGGAATCAGGTTTGGTCATCATCCCATCCCAGCACCCCAAAAACCCCAAATTACAGTGATTTATCCTAAATTCCAGTGATCTATCCCAAATTAAAGTGATTTATCCTAAATTCCAGTGATTTATCCTAAATTAAAGTGATTAACCCTAAATTAAAGTGATTTATCCTAAATTAAAGTGATTTATCCAAAATTAAAGTGGTTTATCCCAAATTAAAGTGATTTATCCAAAATTAGAGTGATTTATCCCAAATTAAAGTGATTTATCCTAAGTTAAAGTGATTTATTTATCAGAAATTAAAGTGGTTTATCCCAAATTAAAGTGATTTATTTATCAGAAATTAGAGTGATTTATCCTAAATTAAAGTGATTTACCCTAAATTAAATTGGTTTATCCTAAGTTAAAGTGATTTATTTATCAGAAATTAAAGTGTTTTATCCCAAATTAAAGTGATTTATTTATCCAAAATTAGAGTGATTTATCCTAAATTAAAGTGTTTTATCCCAAATTAAAGTGATTTATTTATCTGAAATTGGAGTGATTTATCCCAAATTAAAGTGATTTATCCCAAATTAAAGTGATTAACCCTAAATTAAAGTGGTTTATCCCAAATTAAAGTGATTTATTTATCCAAAATTAGAGTGATTTATCCCAAATTAAAGTGATTTATCCCAAATCAAAATGATTTATCCTAAACCAGAACTCCAGGAATGAACCAGAGTGACCTGATGGGGATTTTGGGATGATCTGGAAATCCTAAACAGTGTGGATTTCACACTGTGGGGTTTTTATATGGGAATTTCACAGTTTGGGGTTTTATATGGGAATTTCACACTGTGGGATTTTTATATGGGAATTTCACAGTTTGGGGTTTTATATTGGGAATTTCACAGTTTGGGGTTTTATATTGGGAATTTCACAGTTTGGGGTTTTATATTGGGAATTTCACATTTTGGGGTTTTTATATGGGAATTTCACATTTTTGGGGTTTTATATGGGAATTTCACTCATGGGAATTTCACACACCAGGAATTTCACTCTGGAATTTCACTCGTGGGAATTTCACACCCCAAAATTTCACACTGTGGGGTTTTATGTGGGAATTTCACAGTTTGGGGTTTTATATGGGAATTTCACACTGTGGGGTTTTATATGGGAATTTCACAGTTTGGGGTTTTATATGGGAATTTCACATTTTTGGGGTTTTATATGGGAATTTCACTCTGGAATTTCACTCGTGGGAATTTTCACACACTGGGATTTTATATGGGAATTTCACTCTGGAATTTCACTCGTGGGAATTTTCACACACTGGGATTTTATATGGGAATTTCACCCTGGCATTTCACACAGTGGGATTTTATATGGGAATTATTTCTCGCAGGGGAATTCCACACCACCAGAGTTTCACACCCCGGGAATTTCACACAGTGGGATTTTACACATTGGGAATTTTACACATTGGGAATTTCACACAGTGGGATTTTACACAGCAGGAATTTCACACGCAGGGATTTCACACAGTGGGAATTTCACACATTGGGAATCCCATATGGGAATTTCACATATAGGAATTTCACATGGGAATTTCACACACTGGAATTTCACACACAGGGATTTTACACACCGGGAATTCCCACACAGGGAATTCCACAGAGTGGGAATTTCAGACTCGGGAATTTCAAATGGGAATGATTTCTCACACGGGAATTCCACACCACCAGAGTTTCACACAATGGGAATTTCACACAGTGGGAATTTACACATTGGAAATTCACACAGTGGGAATTTCACACCAGAATTTCACATGGGAATTTCTCACACAGGGATTTTACACACATTGGGAATTTCTCACACGGGAATTCCACACCACCAGGATTTCACACACCGGGAATTTCACACAGTGGGATTTTACACATTGGGAATTTCACACATCGGGAATTTCACACATTGGGAATTTCACACATCGGGAATTTTACACATTGGGAATTCACACAGCAGGAATTTCACACACAGGGATTTCATGCGGGAATTTCACACAGTGGGAATTTCACACATCGGGAATCCCATATGGGAATTTCACATATAGGAATTTCACACACTGGAATTTTACACACTGGAATTTCACACACGGGGATTTTACACACCGGGAATTCACACACAGGGAATTTCACACAATGGGAATTTCACACACACATTTCAGACATGGGAATTTCACTCATGGGAATTTCACAGATTTCAAACATGGGAATTTCAAATGGGAATGATTTCTCACACGGGAATTCCACACCACCAGAGTTTCACACACAGGGAATTTCACACAATGGGAATTTACACATTGGGAATTCACACACAGGGAATTTCACACAGTGGGAATTCACACACGGAGATTTCAGAGACAGGAATTTCATACTCTGGAATTTCACACACGGGAATCTCACACAGCAGGAATTTTACACATGGGAATTTCTCACACGGGGATTTTACACATTGGGAATTTTACACACTGGAATTTCATACACAGAGATTTCAGACACCAGGAATTTCACACGGGAATTTCATAGCCGGGAATTTCACACAGGGCGATTTCAGACATGGGAATTTCACACACTGGGAATTTCACACACCGGGAATCTCACATAGCAGGAATTTCACATACCTCAATTTCATACCAGAATTTCACAGGGGAATTTCACACAATGGGAATTTCACACACTGGGAATTTCACACACTGGGAATTTCACACACCGGGAATTTCACACAATGGGAATTTCACACAATGGGAATTTCACACACCAGGAATTTCACACACCAGGAATTTCACACATCTGATTTTCCCACCGGAATTTGGCACACCGAGGAATTTCACCCCACCATTTCCCACCGCCGCAATTTCACACGCAGCACAACTTCCCGCACTCAAAATCTCCTTTATTCCCCCCATCCCTCCCTCCCTCCCTCCCTCCCCACCGCGCTACCTGCAGCGCTGGCA
The DNA here is from genome assembly GCF_008360975.1 of Lichenostomus cassidix. Lineage (NCBI taxonomy): Eukaryota > Metazoa > Chordata > Aves > Passeriformes > Meliphagidae > Lichenostomus > Lichenostomus cassidix. The sequence continues at coordinate 1,701,140 of NC_139508.1, read as the reverse complement.
GAGCTGCCAGGAGGTACCAGGAGGTGCCAGGAGGTACCAGGAGGTGCCAGGAGGTGCCAGGAGGTACCAGGAGCTGCCAGGAGCTGCCAGGAGCTGCCAGGAGCTGCCAGGGCTGCAGGGAGCTCCGCAGGAACCCCCTGAGCTCCCCCCGGGCTGCTCCAGCATCTCCTCGGGATGCTGCTCCACACCTCGGGGAGTTATTTCCCCTTCTCCCTGCCCCAGGCTGGGGATTGTTCGGGATGGAATGGGATAAAAGTGTAAAAAGCACAGAATTTGGGGAGCTGCCTGGCTCGGCCGATTTCCTTTTCCCGCCGGAAAAATAAACCCGCAAAAAGCTCGGCGGTGCCTTGGGACCTCAGCGACAGCGCCCAGAGAAACCCTAATTAAACCCTAATTAAAGCCGAACAGTTCCCAGGGAGCTGAGAGCGGCTGGGGCAGCCAGATGTGACTGGGGGCAGCCAGATGTGCCCGGGGGGTGGCCAGATGTGCTCTGGGGGACAGCCAGATGTGACTGGGGGCAACCAGATGTGACTGGGGGCAGCCAGATGTGCCCTGAGGGCAACCAGATGTGACTGGGGGCGGCCAGGGGGGTCGGGAGGAGGAGGAGGATGAGGAGGAGGAGGAGGAGGAGGAGGACAGACCCAAGGGTTGAGCTGCTGCTGATCCCATTCCTACCCCAAAATTCCCACTCCCCTCCACCCCCGCGGATCCCAAAGCCGGGATGGAGCTTGGGATCCAAACGGGAGGGATTTTGGGGGCTCCGGGAGCGAGCCTGGCACAGCCCAGACTCATTCCAAACCCATAAATTGTCACCCTGCAGCATCCCGAGGCACTCAGGGATTTCTGACCAGAATTTTGCAGGGATTTCTGGAATCCAATCCTCTCCACATCCCACAGGCAAACAGGGAACAGGGAGCGGAGCGAATTCCCATCCCGGGCTGCAGGAAAAACCCCAAACCCGGCCGTACCTCGGTCAGCGAACACCCGCACGATGTCCCCGGCGACACTGAACTCCTCCACCCGACACGCGGTCAGCTCTCCTCGCTCCGGCGCGCTCAGCGCTTCCCTCGAGCGGAAAATCCTCCAGAGCAGCGGCGGCACGGCGGCGGGGAGCCTGGGGCTGGGTTTGGAGCTCAACCCCAGCGATTTCAGCAGCGACTCCTCCTGCGGGCTCAGCTCGGCCAGCACGGGGCTCAGCAGAGCCCAGGCCAGGCTGGGCAGGAACCACATCGTCCTCTCGCTGCTCCAGACAAAGAACGGCCCGGCGGGGCTGGAGGTGTGGATTCCCCCGACGGGAGGCTTTGATCGCCCGGGGAGCGCCGCGGGATTGCCGGCAGGGGCGGAGGGAGGATCCGCCGGGACCCCTTAACCCTTTCGGCAGCTCCTAAACCCTCTCGGGAGCTCCTAAACATTTTCAGGAGCTCCAAAACCCTTTCAGGTCTCTCCAAAACCCGTCCAGGAACTCCAAAACCCTTTCAGGAACTCCAAAACCCTTCCAGGAGCTCCAAAATCCTTTCAGCAGCTCCAAAACCCTTTCAGCAGCTCTAAAACCCTTTCAGCAGCCCCAAAACCCTTTTGGCAAGTCCAAAACCCTTTCAGTATCTCCTAAACCCTCTCAGCAGCTCCAAAACCCTTGCAGGAGCTCAAAGAACCTTCCAGGATCTCCAAAACCCATTCAGGAGCTCCAAAACCCTTTCAGGAGCTCCAAAACCCTTTTGGCAACTCCAAAACCCTTTCAGCAGCTCCAAAGCTCTTTCAGGTCTCTCCAAAACCCTGTCAGCAGCCCCAAAACCCTTTCAGCAGCCCCAAAACCCTTTTGGCAGTTCCAAAACCCTTTCAGCAGCCCCAAAACCCTTCCAGGATCTCCAAAACCCATTCAGCAGCCCCAAAACCCTTTCAGCAGCTCCAAAACCCTTCCAGGATCTCCAAAACCCTTTCAGCAGCTCCAAAACCCTTCCAGGTCTCTCCAAAGGTCCGGTTGAGGTCCGGCACAGTCTGTAGGGTCAGGATGAGGATCTTCCCGCAGAAAGCTGATGGGAAATCGAGTGCTGCTTCCCAAAATTTCCCCCAGCTTCAGGGCAGAGCAGAGCAGGTTCTTCCTCCCAAATCCCAAATCTTCCTCCTCCTCCCAGATCTTGGCTCTTCCTTCCAGATCCCAAATCTTCCTCCCAAATCTTGGCTCTTCCAAATCCCAAATCCCATTTTTTTAAACTCAATCAGTGCATCCAACGTTTCTTTCTTAAAGCCATCGACTTGCAGCACATCAAACCACCCAAGTCCTGTTTCACACAGCCCCAAAACCATCAGCCCCAAAACCATCTGCCCCAAAACCATCAGCCCCAAAACCATCAGCCCCAAAACCATCGGCCTCAAAACCACTGGCCCCAAAAACCATCAGCCCCAAAACCTTTGGTCCCAAAACCATCAGCCCCAAAAGCCAAGAGTCCCCAAAACCCACCGGCCCCAAAATCATCTGCCCCGAAACCTTTGGCCCCAAAACCATCAGCCCCAAAAAACATCAGCCCCAAAACCATCAGCCCCAAAAGCCAAGAGTCCCCAAAACCATCAGCCCCAAAAGCCATCACCCCAAAAGCCATCAGCCCCAAAACCATCACCCCAAAAACCATCAGCCCCAAAACCATCACCCCAAAAACTATCACCCCAAAAGCCAAGAGTCCACAAAAGTCATTGGCCCCAAAACCATCAGCTCCAAAGTCATCAGCCCCAAAACCATCAGCCCCAAAAACCATCAGCCCCAAAAACCATCACCCCAAAAGCCATTGACCCCAAAAGCCAGCAATCCCCTCCCAGTCCCAGTCCCTTCCTGGCCATCACAGCAGAGCTGCCACCAGCACAGGGATGTCACCCCAAAGCCAGCTGGAGTCACCCAGCTCTGGGAAATCCCGTTTGTCCCCCAAGGTCACCCCAGCTCTGCTCCGGCCAGGCTGGGCTGGCAGTTCCCTTCCTGCCCCGAAAATCCCACTGAAAAGCAGGAATTCCAGCTCTGGGGTGTCACTGGGATGTCACTGGGATGTCACTGGGATGTCACTGGGATGTCACTGGGGTGTCACTGGGGTGTCACTGGGATGTCCTGTGGGTCCCAGGCAGGGACAAAGCTCTGCCAGGGCTTTCCTGACTCAAACACAGTGAGCCTGGAGGGGAATCATTGGGATAAACCCAGCAGGGAAAAATCCAAAATTCCCATTCCCTGCCACCTGGAGGGGAATTATTGTGATAAACCCTGCAGGGAAAAATCCCAAAATTCCATTCCCTGACACCTGGAGGGGAATCATTGTGATAAACCCAGCAGGGAAAAATTCAAAATTCCATTCCCTGACACCTGGAATTGTATGTCACAAACCCAACATGGAAAAATCAAAAAAATTCCCATCCTCAGGAACCTGCAGGAGAATCACCATGACAGACCCAATATGGAAAAATCAAAAAAATTCCCATTCCCTGACACCTGGAGGGGAATCATTGTGATAAACCCAACATGGAAAAATTAAAAAATTCCCATTGCATGACACCTGGAGGGGAATTGATATCACAGATCCAGCAGGGAAAAATCCCAAAATTCCCATTCCTCTGACACCTGGAGGGGAATCATTGTGATAAACCCAGCAGGGAAAAATCCAAAATTCCCATTGCATGACACCTGGAGGGGAATTGATATCACAGATCCAGCAGGGAAAAATCCCAAAATTCCCATTCCTCTGACACCTGGAGGGGAATCATTGTGATAAACCCAGCAGGGAAAAATCCAAAATTCCCATTGCATGACACCTGGAGGGGAATTGATATCACAGATCCAGCAGGGAAAAATCCCAAAATTCCCATTCCTCTGACACCTGGAGGGGAATCATTGTGATAAACCCAGCAGGGAAAAATCCAAAATTCCCATTCCCTGACACCTGGAGGGGAATCACTGTGACACATCCAACATGGAAAAATAAAAATAATTCCCATTCCCTGCCACCTGGAGGGGAATTATGTCACAAACCCAACAGGGAAAAAATTAAAAGAATTCCCATTCCCTGACACGTGGAGGAGAATCACCATGACTGACCCAATATGGAAAAATCCCAAAATTCCCATTCCCTAACACCTGAAAGGGAATCACTGTGACAGAACCAACAGAAAAATCAAAATAATTTGCACCCTCTGACACCTGGAGGGGAATCACTGTGACAGAACCAACAGGGAAAAATCCCAAAATTCCCATTCCCTGCCACCTGGAGGAGAATCAATGTGATAAACCCAACATGGAAAAATAAAAATAATTCCCATTCCCTGCCACCTGGAGGGGAATTGATGTCACAAACCCAACAGGGATAAATCCAACCCATTCCCACCCTCTGGAATCCTCTCCCTGCATCCTCTCCCTGCTCCTCCTGCTGTCCCCTGGCGCTGAGGGAGGGGACAGCTTGGGGACAGCTTGGGGACAGCTCGGGCTGAGGGACTGCAGGGCTGGAAAGCCGTGGGGACAGAAATTCCCTGTTTGTCCCCAGCAAGGGGACAGTTGGGGACAATTCCCCACAGGGACCTGCAGGAATTGAGGGGACAGTTGGGGACAATTCCCCACAGGGACCTGCAGGAATTGAGGGGACAGTTGGGGACAATTCCCCACCACGATCCTGCAGGAACCAAGGGGACAGATGGGGACAAATCCCCACCAGGATCCTGCAGGAATCGAGGGGACAGTTGGGGACAATTCCCCACCAGGGACCTGCAGGAATCCAGGGGACAGTTGGGGACAATTCCCCACAGGGACCTGCAGGAATCGAGGGGACAGTGCTGGGGACAATCCTCACCAGGGACCTGCAGGAATCAAGGGGACAGTGCTGGGGACAATCCTCACCAGGGACCTGCAGGAATCGAGGGGACAGTTGGGGACAAATCCCCACCAGGATCCTGCAGGAATCGAGGGGACAGTGCTGGGGACAATTCCCCACAGGGGACCTGCAGGAATCCAGGGGACAGTTGGGGACAATTCCCCACAGGGACCTGCAGGAATCGAGGGGACAGTTGGGGACAATTCCCACCAGGGACCTGCAGGAATCCAGGGGACAGCTGGGGACAATTCCCCACCAGGGACCTGCAGGAACCTCCTGAAGCAACTCCAAAGACCTACAGAGGATTTTTCGAGGGAATTCCAGCCCGAAGCTCCTGGGGTGGAACTCCAGGCAGAGCTGGGAGCTGCAGGGGACAGTGAGGGGACATCCGAGGGTCACTGCGTCACCTCTGCAGCGCCTGTGGCAGCTGGAGCACAGCTGGAGCACAGCTGGAGCACAGCTGGCCCTTCCCTGCCCGGTTTGGAGTCACAGGAAGGGTGGCAGTGAGGATCCAGGGGGTCACAGCAGGGCTGGGGACACGGAGCCACAGGGGTGACACCAGGGGACATCGAGCCAGCCCCGAATCCTGGTATCCAGTCTGGTAGCCAAATTTGGCCACAGGGAGCCCCCCAGCCCGTCCTGGGGTCTCCTCCCAGCTCTGGGAGGGGCTGGCAGGGGTCAGGGGTGAGTTGTCCTTGTCCTGTCCTTGTGGGGTCCGAGAGGGCAGTCCTGGGCAGTGCCAGCCCTGGGGTCACCCCGGCGGTGACAGTGCCACCCTCACAACCTCTTGTCCTTCACGAGGCCATTCTTGAGGTGCAGCCTGGGGGAGAGCAGAGCCTGGGGTCAGGCTGGGGTCAAATTCCCAAATTCCCACCCCTGGGGTCAGTCTGGTGTCAAATTCCCAAATTCCCACCCCAAATTCCCTGCCGAGGTCACTCCTGGCCCCAGGCTGGACACATCTGCTCCCAGCAGATGTTTGGGATTTGGGATCCCAAGGGGTTTGGGATTTGGGATGTGGGAAGAGGGAAAAGGATCCAGGGAGAGCTCAGAGCTTCTGCCAGGGCTTGAGGGGCTCCAGGAGAGCTGGAGAGGGACTGGGGACAGGGATGGAGGGACAGGAGACAGGGAATGGAGGGACAGGGGACAGGGAATGGCTTTAAGGTGGAAAAAGGGAGATTCAGATGGGATTTTGGGAAGGAATTCCTGGCTGGGAGGGTGGTGAGGAGCTGGGATGGAGGGCCAGGAGACAGGGAATGGCTTTAAGCTGGAAAAAGGGAGATTCAGATGGGATTTTGGGAAGGAATTCCTTCCTGGGCAGGTGGGGAGAAGGGGATAGAGAGACAGGACACAGGGAATGGTTTTAAACTGGAAAAAGTGAGATTCAGACGGGATTTTGGGAAGGAATTCCTTCCTGGGAAGGTGGGGAAGGTCTGGGCTGGAATTCCAGCCCCTGGATCCCTGGAAGTGTCCAAACCAGCCCCTGGCTCAGTCCCAGGTGTCATCAAAACATCCAAACCAGCCCCTGGTTCAGTCCCAGGTGTCATCAAAACACCAAAACCAGCCCCTGGCTCAGTCCCAGGTGTCATCAAAACACCACAACCAGCCCCTGGTTTGTTCCCAGGTGTCATCAAAACACCAAAACCAGCCCCTGCTTTGCTCCCAGGTGTCCCAGGGTGGAACCAGGGGGGTCTCCAGGTCCTCCCAAGTTGCTCTCACCCTTCCTTCAGAGCCGCAGGCAGCTGGATCTCCCTCTGCTTGGCTCTCCTGCTCTCCTCCACGTCGTACTCGCGCACATCGTTCACCTCCTGCATCTGCCCCAGCAGCACCTTGGCCACGAACAGCACGATGTACTGCGGGGACAGGGACAGGGACAGGGACAGGGACAGGGACAGGGACAGGGACAGGGACACGGCCTCAGCACTGAGCGGGGACCTCGGGGTGATGTACCCACCCTGGGGTGGTCACAGCACTGGGATGGGGTTTGGGGCTTGGGGCAGAATTCCTGGAATTCCCCTTTATCCCTGATTTTATCTCTGATTTCATCCCTGATTTCATCCTGCAGGATGATGGGATCAGCAGCTCTCCTGCCCGATGGGATCCCTGCTCATCTCTCCTCTCCTGGGATGGGGTTTGGGATTTGGGGCAGAATTCCTGGAATTCCCCTTTTTCATCCCTGATTTCATCCTGGGGCAAGATAGGATCAGCAGTTTCTGCCCTGCCCAATGGGATCTCTCCCTATCCCAGGATGGGGTTTGGGATTTGGGGCAGAATTCCTGGAATTCCCCTTCATCCCTGATTCCATCCCACAGGATGATGGGATCAGCAGCTTCCCTGCCCGATGGGATTTCTCCTCTCCTGGGATGGGGTTTGGGATTTGGGGCAGAATTCCCAGAACTCCTTCATCCCAGATTTCATCCCGACGGGATCAGCAGAAAATGTGTCCCCAGTGTGTCCCCAACGATGAGGACACTTCCCCACTGTCCCCAGCTCCCTGTGGGGTGACCCCAAAGTGTCCCCAATGTGACCCCAAACTGTCCCCAGTGTGACCCCAAAGTGACCCCAAAGTGTCCCCAACGATGAGGACACTTCCCTGCTGTCCCCAGCTCCCCATGGGGTGACCCCAAAGTGTCCCCAATGTGTCCCCAGTGTGACCCCAATGTGACCGCAATGTGACCCCAAACTGTCCCCAACGATGAGGACACTTCCCCGCTGTCCCCAGCTCCCCGTGGGGTGACCCCAAAGTGTCCCCAGTGTGTCCCCAATGTGTCCCCAAAGCGTCCCCAATGACACTTCCCTGCTGTCCCCAGCTCCCCGTGGGGTGTCCCCAATGTGACCCCAAAGTGACCCCAAAGTGTCCCCAACAAGGAGGACACTTCCCCGCTGTCCCCAGCTCCCCGTGCGGTGACCCCAAAGTCTCCCCAGTGTGACCCCAATGTGACCCCAAAGTGTCCCCAATGTGTCCCCAGTGTGACCCCAAAGTGTCCCCAATGAGAAGGACACTTCCCCGCTGTCCCCAGCTCCCCGTGGGGTGACCCCAAAGTGTCCCCAGTGTGACCCCAAAGGACCCCAAAGTCTCCCCAACGATGAGGACACTTCCCTGCTGTCCCCAGCTCCCCATGGGGTGACCCCAAAGTGTCCTCAATGTGACTCCAATGTGTCCCCAATGTGTACCCAGTGTGACCCCAAAGTGTCCCCAATGATGAGAACACTTCCCCGCTGTCCCCAGCTCCCCGTGGGGTGTCCCCACCCCCCAGGTGACCCACCAGGAACCAGTAGATGTTCATCAGGGTGAGGATGAGGAGCAGGGCGTTGAAGAAGAAGTAGAAGGGGATGTTGGGCACAGCCTGCAGGCTCGAGTGGCAGGTGGCATAGAGCACCTTCAGCGGGAACCAGTAGAGCCGGAACCAGAACCTGCCAGGGCAGGCACAGGGGTTAGGGTCAGCACACAGCACCTGGGGGTCCTAATTCCTGTTTGGGGTGGAAATCTGGATGATGAGAAGGGGCAGAGCCAGCACAGCCCCCCTGGGGGTCCCAATCCCAGTTTGGGGTGGAAATCTGGATCCTGGGAAGGGGAGGAGTCAGTACAGACTCCCTGGGCATCCCAATCCCTGTTTGGGGTGGAAATCTGGATGCTAGGAAGGGCAGGACAGCACAGCTTCCCTGGGCATCCCAATCCCAGTTTGGGGTGGAAATCTGGGTGCTGGGAAAGGGCAGAACCTCAGGAATCCCAATTCCTGTTTGGGGTGGAAATCTGGGTGCTGGGAAAGGGTAGAGTCAGAACAGCCTCCCTGGGCACCCCAATCCCTGTTTGGGGTGGAAATCTGGATCCTGGGAAGGGGAGGAGTCAGCACAGACTCCCTGGGCATCCCAATCCCTGTTTGGGGTGGAAATCTGGATGCTGGGAAGGGGCAGGACAGCACAGCCCCCTGGGGGTCCCAATCCCTGTTTGGGGTGGAAATCTGGGTGCTGGGAAAGGGCAGAACCTCAGGAATCCCAATTCCTGTTTGGGGTGAAAATCTGGGTGCTGGGAAAGGCAGGACAGCACAGCTTCCCTGGATATCCCAATCCCTGTTTGGGGTGGAAATCTGGCTCCTGGGAAGGGCAGAGCTTCCTGCTCCACTGGAATCCCAATCCTGGTTTGGGGTGGAAATCTGGCTCCTGGGAAGGGGCAGAGCCAGTACAGACTCCCCGGATATCCCAATCCCTGTTTGGGGTGGAAACCTGGCTCCTGGAAAAGGGCAGAACCTCAGGAATCCCAATTCCTGCTCCTGGGAAAGGGCAGGACAGCACAGCCTCCCTGGGGGTCCCAATCCTGCTTTGGGGTGGAAATCTGGATGCTAGGAAGGGGCAGAGTCAGCACAGACTCCCTGGGCATCCCAATCCCGGTTTGGGGTGGAAATCTGGGTGCTGGGAAGGACAGATCCAGCACAGCCCCCCTGGGGGTCCTAATCCCGGTTTGGGGTGGAAATCTGACTCCTGGGGAAGGGCAGAGCTTCCTGCTCCACTGGAATCCCAATCCCAGCTTGGGGTGGAAACCTGGCTCCTGGAAAAGGGCAGAACCTCAGGAATCCCAATTCCTGCTCCTGGGAAAAGATAGAGCCAGAGCAGCCTCCCTGGGCATCCCAATCCCTGTTTGGGGTGGAAATCTGGCTCCTGGGAAGGGACAGAACCTCAGGAATCCCAATTCCTGCTCCTGGGAAGGGGCAGAGCCTGCACAGCCTCCCTGGGCATCCCAATCCCTGTTTGGGGTGGAAATCTGGCTCCTGGGTTTGGGGTGGAAATCTGACTCCTGGGAAGGGACAGAACCTCAGGAATCCCAATTCCTGCTCCTGGGCAAGAGCCAGACAGCAGGACTGGGGATGAGGGTCGGGATCGGGATGAGGACCCCAGACCCAGGATTGGGATCAGGATTGGGATCAGGACTCAGACCCCAGCCCCAAATCAGGACTCAGCTCCCAGCCCCAAATGGGGACTCAGACCCCAGCCCCCAAATCGGGATGAGGACCCTAGACCCAGGATTGGGATCAGGATGCAGATCAGGACTCAGCCCCTAGCCCCAAATCAGGACTCAGACCCCAGACCCCAAATGGGGATGAAGCTCAGGACTCAGACCCCAGACCCAGGATCAGGATGCAGATCAGAACTCAGCCCCCAGCCCCAAATCAGGACTCAGCCCCCAGCCCCAAATGATCAGAACTCAGACCCCAGACCCCAAATCAGGACTCAGCCCCCAGCCCCAAATCGGGATGAGGATCAGGACTCAGCCCCCAGCCCCAGGATCAGGATGCAGATCAGGACTCAGACCCCAGCCCCAAATCAGGACTCAGCCCCCAGCCCCAAATGGGATGATGACTCCAGCCCCAGGATTGGGATCAGGACTCAGCCCCCAGCCCCAAATGATCAGGACTCAGCCCCCAGCCCCAGGATCAGGACTCAGCCCCCAGCCCCAAATGGGACTCAGCCCCCAGCCCCAAATGGGATGATGACCCCAGCCCCAGGATTGGGATCAGGACTCAGCCCCCAGCCCCAAATCAGGACTCAGCCCCCAGCCCCAAAATGGACTCAGCCCCCAGACTGACCAGCTGAGGCAGAAGGCCAGGCAGCCGAGGTTGGAGACGAGGTCGTTCAGCCGATGGTAAACTCCCCCACGGTGCTTGAAGTACACGTTGAGCTTGGTGAACTCCAGCTGCACGTCGTTGATGTCATGCAGGAACAGCACCAGGATGCCCACGTTGTGGTACCTGGGGGGAAAAATGGGGGAAATGGGGGAAAATGGGAAAAAAATGGGAAAAAAACAGAATAAATGGGGAAGAAGGGGGGAAAAATGGGATAAAAGGGGGAAAAATCGGGGAATGAAAGGGGGAAAAATGGGGGGAAATCAGGAGGGAATGGGGGAAAAATGGGAAAAAAGGAGGAAAATGGAATAAAGGGGGAAAATCGAGGAATGAAAGGGGGAAAAATGGGGAAAAATGGGGGAAAATCAGGGAGAAATGATGGGGAAAAAAGTGGGGAGGAAAAGGGCAAGGGAAAACAGAGAACAAAAAGGGGGAAAACAGGGAACAAAAAGGGGGAAAACAGGGAACAAAAAGGGGGAAAAGGGAGGTAACAGGGAAAAAAGGGGGGAAACAGGGAAAATGGGTGGAAAACAGGGAAAAAAGGGGGGAAAACACACAATTCCCACAGGATTCCCATGAGATTCCCACAGAATTTCCACACAATTCCCACAGGATTCTGACATGATTCCCACAGAATTCCCACAAAATTCTCACATGATTCCCACATGATCTCCACAGAATTCCCATGAGATTCTCACAGAATTCCCACAGGATTCCCCCAGTTTTCCCACACAATTCCCACAGAATTTCCACACAATTCCCACAGTTTTCCCACACGATTCCCACATGATCTCCACAGAATTCCCGCAGGATTCCCACACAATTCCCACAGTTTTCCCCACTTTTCCCACAGGATTCCCACAGAATTCCCACAGGATTCCTGCAGGATTCCCACACAATTCCAACACAACTCCAACACGATTCTCACACGATTCCCACACAATTCCCATACAATTCCCACAGAATTCCCACAGGATTCCCACAGGATTCCCACAGGATTCCCACAGGATTCCCACAGGATTCCCACAATTTTCCCACATGATTCCCACATGATCTCCACAGAATTCCTGCAGGATTCCCACAGGATTCCCACACAATTCCTACACAATTCCCAAACAATTCCCACAGTTTTCCCACAGGATTCCCACAGAATTCCCACAGGATTCCCACAATTTTCCCACATGATTCCCACATGGTCTCCACAGAATTCCTGCAGGATTCCCACAGGATTCCCACAGTTTTCCCACACAATTCCCACAGTTTTCCCACATGATTCCCACACGATCTCCACAGAATTCCCACAGGATTCCCATGGTATTCCCACCCAATTCACACAGAATTCCCACACAATTCCCATGAGATTCCCACAAAATTCCCACAGGATTCTGACATGATTCCCACAGAATTCCCACAGGTTTCCTACAGGATTCCCACGGTATTCCCACATGATTCCCACAGTTTTCCCACACAAAATTCCCACAGTTTTCCCACACGATTCCCACATGATCTCCACAGAATTCCCGCAGGATTCCCACACAATTCCCACAGTTTTCCCCACTTTTCCCACAGGATTCCCACAGGATTCCCACGGAATTCCCACACAATTCAAACAGGATTCCCACACAATTCCAACACAACTCCAACACGATTCTCACACGATTCCCACACAATTCCCACAGGATTCCCACAGAATTCCCACAGGATTCCCACACAATTCCCACATGATTCCCACATGATTCCCCCAGTTTTCCCACAGGATTCCCACAGAATTCCCACAGAATCTCCACACAATTCCCACAGTTTTCCCACATGATTCCCACGTGATCTCCACAGAATTTCTGCAGGATTCCCACAGGATTCCCACAGTTTTCCCACAGTTTTCCCACACGATTCCCACATGATCTCCACAGAATTCCCGCAGGATTCCCACACGATTCCCACAGTTTTCCCCACTTTTCCCACAGGATTCCCACAGAATTCCCACACAATTCCCACAGGATTCCCACAGAATCTCCACACAATTCCCACAGTTTTCCTACACGATTCCCACATGATCTCCACAGAATTCCTGCAGGATTCCCACAGGATTCCCACAGTTTTCCCACACAATTCCCAAACAACTCCCACAAAATTCCCACACAATTCCCACACAATTCCCACACAATTCCCACATTTTTCCCACACAATTCCCCCACAATTCCCACTTTCCCCAGTCCCCCAGCACCCCCACCCCTCCAGCTCTGACCGGAAGGCGTAGGAGGAGGCGAGGAGGGTCAGGGTGACCAGGTGGTGCAGCAGCATGACCAGCGAGTCCTTGCGCCACGTGTCCATGTAGGCTGTGGCGTACAGCGAGTGGCCGTAGAAACTGCCCTGCAGCAGGTAGGCGATGGCGATGTCCCCGGGGACCTCCATGCCCTGCCGCCAGCCTGGGGACAATGGGGACAGAGTGACCATAGAAACTGCCCTGCAGCAGGTAGGCGATGGCAATGTCCCCGGGCACCTCCATGCCCTGCCGCCAGCCTGGGGACACAGGGGACAATGCTGGGGACACAGGGGACATTGCTGATGTCACACTGGGGACAGAGTGACCATAGAAACTGCCCTGCAGCAGGTAGGCGATGGCAATGTCCCCGGGGACCTCCATGCCCTGCCGCCAGCCTGGGGACACAGGGACATTGCTGAGGATGAGCTCAGGGCTGTCCCTGGGCACCTCCATGCCCTGCCGCCAGCCTGGGGACAATGGGGACACAGGGGCAATGGGGACATTGCTGGGGATGGGCCATGCTGGGGACAAGGGACATTGCTGATGTCACAATGGGGACAGAGTGACCATAGAAACTGCCCTGCAGCAGGTAGGCGATGGCGATGTCCCCAGGGACCTCCATGCCCTGCCGCCAGCCTGGGGACACAGGGACAATGGGGACAGAGTGACCATAGAAACTGCCCTGCAGCAGGTAGGCGATGGCGATGTCCCCGGGGACCTCCATGCCCTGCCGCCAGCCTGGGGACAAGGGACATTGCTGGGGATGAGCTCAGGGCTGTCCCTGGGCACCTCCATGCCCTGCCGCCAGCCTGGGGACAATGGGGACAGAGTGACCGTAGAAACTGCCCTGCAGCAGGTAGGTGATGGCAATGTCCCCAGGCACCTCCATGCCCTGTCGCCAGCCTGGGGACAAGGGACAATGGGGACAGAGTGACCATAGAATGGGGACAGAGTGACCAGCAGGTAGGCGACAGCGATGTCCCCGGGGACCTCCATGCCCTGCCGCCAGCCTGGGGACAAGGGACATTGCTGGGGTCACAGGGACCTCCATGCCCTGCCGCCAGCCTGGGGACACAGGGGACACTGCTGATGTCACACTGAGGCACAGGGCTGTCCCTCCATGCCCTGCATCCAGCCTGGGGACACAGGGACATTGCTGATGTCACACTGGGGTCAGAGTGACCATAGAAACTGCCCTGCAGCAGGTAGGCGATGGCAATGTCCCCGGGGACCTCCATGCCCTGCCGCCAGCCTGGGGACAAGGGACATTGCTGGGGATGAGCTCAGGGCTGTCCCCTGGGACCTCCATGCCCTGCCGCCAGCCTGGGGACAAGGGACATTGCTGAGGATGGGCCACCATGGGGCTCAGGGCTCCCTGCCGCCAGCCTGGGGACAGAGTGGCCGTAGAAACTGCCCTGCAGCAGGTAGGCGATGGCGATGTCCCCTGGCACCTCCATGCCCTGCCGCCAGCCTGGGGACACAATGACATTGCTGGGGACACAGGGACCTCCATGCCCTGCCGCCAGCCTGGGGACAATGGGGACAGAGTGACCATAGAAACTGCCCTGCAGCAGGTAGGCGATGGCGATGTCCCCAGGGACCTCCATGTCCTGCCGCCAGCCTGGGGACAAGGGACACAGGGACATTGCTGGGGACACAGGGACCTCCATGCCCTGCCGCCAGCCTGGGGACACAGGGACAATGGGGACATTGCTGGGGATGGGCCATGCTGCCAGCTTGGGGACACAGGGGACATTGCTGATGTCACACTGAGGCACAGGGCTGTCCCTCCATGCCCTGCATCCAGCCTGGGGACACAGGGGACACTGCTGATGCCACAATGGGGACACAGGGACATTGCATGGCCATGCCATCAGCCTGGGGACACAGGGGACACTGCTGGGGATGAGCCATGCTGGGGCTCAGGGCTCCCTGCTGCCACCCTGGGGACACAGGGGACACTGCTGATGCCACCCTGGGGACACAGGGGACACTGCTGATGCCACAATGGGGACACAGGGGACACTGCTGATGTCACCCTGGGGAGACAGGGACACTCCTGATGCCAGCCTGGGGACACAGGGGACACTGCATGGCCCTGGTGCCAGCCTGGGGACACAGGGACACTGCTGGGGATGGGCCATGTTGGCACCCTGGGGACACAGGGGACACTGTTGATGGCAGCCTGGGGACACAGGGACATTGCACGGCCATGCCGGAGCCTGGGTACACAGGGGACACTCCTGATGTCACCCTGGGGACACAGGGGACACTCCTGGTGCCACTCTGGGGACACAGGGACACTCCTGATGTCACCCTGGGGACACAGGGGACACTCCTGGTGCCACTCTGGGGACACAGGGACACTCCTGATGTCACCCTGGGGACACAGGGACACACCTGGTGCCACCCTGGGGACACAGGGGACACTGCATGGCCCTGCTGCCAGCCTGGGGACACAGGGACACTCCTGATATCACCCTGGGGACACAGGGACATTCCTGATGCCACCCTGGTGCCACAGGGGACACTCCTGATGCCAGCCTGGGGACACAGGGGACACTCCTGATGTCACCCTGGGGACACAGGGGACACTGCTGATGTCACCCTGGGGACACAGGGACACTCCTGATGTCACCCTGGGGACACAGGGACACTCCTGGTGCCACTCAGAGCTGTCCCCGAGCAGCACCCAGGCAGGGCTGGATGGGGATTTGTGTCCCCAAACTGTCCCTCTGTCACCAAACCCTGACTGAGACCTGAGGGACAAACTGGATTTTGTGTCCCCAAACTGTCCCTCTGTCACCAAACCCTGACTGAGACCTGAGGGACAAACTGGATTTTGTGTCCCCAAACTGTCCCTCTGTCACCAAACCCTGAGTGAGACCTGAGGGACAAACTGGATTTTGTGTCCTTGGCCGTGGCAGGGGTGGAGTGACGGGAATGTCAAACCTTGATTTGGTTCAGGAGGTTGGGAATAAAGTGATTTTTAACCCCTGATTTGATGCAGAGAGTGGGAATAAAATTATTTTTAAACTCTGATTTGGTGCAGGAGGTTGGAAATAAAGTGATTTTTAAGCCTTGATTTGGTACAGGAATTTTGAGGTGATTTTTAAACTCTGATTTGGTGCAGGAGGTTGGAATAAAGTGATTTTTAAGCCCTGATTTTATGCAGAGAGTGAGAATAAAATGATTTTCAAGCCCTGATTTGGTGCAGGGAGTTGGAAATAAAGTGATTTTTAAGCTCTGATTTGGTTCAGGGAGTGGGAATAAAGTGATTTTTAAACCTTGATTTTGTTCAGGGGTGGAAATAAAGTGATTTTTAAGCCCTGATGTGATTCAGGAGGTTGGAAATAAAGTGATTTTTAAGCCCTAATTTGGTGCAGGGAGTGGGAATAAAATGATTTTCAAGCCCTAATTTGGTGCAGAGAGTGGAAATAAAGTGATTTTTAAGCCCTAATTTTATGCAGAGAATGGGAATAAAATGATTTTCAAGCCCTGATTTGCCGCAGAGAGTGGAAATAAAGTGATTTTTAACCCCTGATTTTATGCAGAGAATGGGAATAAAATGATTTTCAATCCCTAATTTGATGCAGGAGGTTGGAAATAAAGTGATTTTTCACCCTGGAAGACGGAGGGCGGGTCGTGGAAGAAGCGGTACTCGGTGCAGAAGAGCAGGTAGGCGCCGTAGCTCCACGACAGGGAGTAGAAAAGCAATTTCCAGGCACTCTCAGGCATCTTGGCAGCATCCTTGGGCTGCAGGTTGCACCATTCCCCGAAGGGCTGCAAGGAGAAAAATTGGGGAAATTAATGGGAAAAGGGGAAAAACAACTTCAGGCTTGAAATTCGTATTTTTCCATTTTTTTTGCAGTAGGTGGTGTGTTGTTGGGGTGAATTAAATGGAGGTTGGGCAAAAATAATTCAGTTTTTAGGGGGATGAAAATTAAATGTATTGAAGGTCTGCAGGTGTATTTAGGGTTTACCTAAAAAAGAGGTTAGACAGAGTTAAGAGAATAAAAATTAATTTAATTTATTGAAGGTTTTCGGGTGTATTTAGGGTTTACCTGAAACGGGTTAGACAGAGTTAAGAGAATAAAAATTAATTTAGTTTATTGAAGGTTTTCGGGTGTATTCAGGGTTTATCTAAAATAGAGGTTGGGTAAAGTTAAGAGAATAAAAAATAATTAAATTTATTGAAGGTCTTCAGGTGCATTTAGGATTTAGCTAAAATGGAGGTTGGGCAAAATTAGGGGAATAAAAATTAAATTTATTGAAGGTCTTCAGGTGTATTTAGGGTTTATCTAAAATAGAGGTTGGGTAAAGTTAAAAGAATAAAAAATAATTTAATTTACTGAAGGTCTTCAGGTGCATTTAGGTTTTATCTAAAATGGAGGTTAGAAAAAGTTCAGAGAATAAAAAATAATTTAATTTATTGAAGGTTTTCAGGTGCATTTAGGGTTTACCTAAAATGGAGGTTAGAATGGACCCAACACGGATTCACCTCAGTTTTTTGGGAATAAACTGACCCAGCAAGGAACAGCCTCAGGTTTTTGGGAATAAATAGATCCAGAAAGGAACAGCCTTGAGTTTTTTGGGAATAAATGGACTCAGCACAGAACAACCTTGGATTTTTTGGGAATAAATTGATCCAGAATGGAACAGCCTTGGGGATTTTTTGGGATAAATGGATCCAGAATGGAACAGCCTCAGTTTTTTGGGGATAAACTGACCCAGAATGGAGCAGTCTCAGGTTTTTTTTTGGGAATAAATGGATCCAGAAGGGGGTCTTTTTGGATAAATGGGGTTTTTTTGGATAAAAGGGGTTTTTTTGGGATAAATGGACTCAGCAAGGAACAGCCTCAGGTTTTTTTTGGGGATAAATGGATCCAAAAAATTGGAATAGCATCATTGGAATGACCTCAGTTTTTGGGAATAAATGGACTCAGCACGGACCAGCCTCGGGCTTTTTGGGAATAAACTGACCCAGAATGGAATAACCTCCATTTTTTGGGAATAAATAGATCCAGCAAGGAATAGTCTCAGTTTTTTGGGGATAAACTGACCCAGAATGGAACAGCCTTAGTTTTTCTTTTTTGGGATAAATGGATCCAGCATGGAAGAACCTCAGTTTTTTGGGAATAAATGGACTCAGCATGGACCAGCCTCAGATTTTTTTTGGAATAAACTGACCCAGAATGGAACAGCCTTAGGTTTTTTTTTTTTGATAAATCGATCCAGCATGGAAGAACCTCAGTTTTTTGGGAATAAATGGACTCAGCACAGACCAGCCTCAGATTTTTTGGGGAAAAACTGACCCAGAACAGGTCCTACATCCCACCCCGAGGAACAGTGGGAAGGAGAAGGAAGCCCAGGGCAGAGCTGCTCCCAAAACCCCCCAAAAAAATCCCCTCCAGGAGCTCCTGGAGATGAAAAAAAATCCCAAAAAATCCCCTCCAGGAGCTCCTGGAGATGAAAAAAAATCCCCAAAAAATCCCCTCCAGCCGGAGATGAAAACAAAATGCCTGGAAAGTAACAGGACCTGCCCAGGTCAGCAGTTCTGCAGCCTCGATCCTAAATTAAGGCTCCAGCTGTCCCTGCAGGCTGACCCCTCTGCTGAGTCCCCCTTTTTCCTGGGGCTCCGAAAAAATCGGGATTTCCCTGCCCTGATCCCAAAAAAATTGGGATTTCCCTGCCCTGATCCCAAAAAAATCGGGATTTCCCAGCCCTGATCCCAAAAAAAATCGGGATTTCCCAGCCCTGATCCCAAAAAATTCGGGATTTCCCAGCCCTGATCCCAAAAAAATCGGGATTTCCCAGCCCTGATCCCAAAAAAATGGAAAAAATCAGGAAAAAATCAGGAAAAAATCAGGAAAAAATCAGGAAAAAATCAGGAAAAAATCAGGAAAAAATGAGGGAGATGGAAGGGGGGATGAATAATGTAAAAGTGGGAAGTGCTGGAAGGATGGATTTTTGGGGGGTGACAGCTCGGGGATGTGGGGAGAGTTTGGGGTGCTGGGATTTGGGGAAATCCACAGGGATTTGGGGTGGAATCCCTATTCGAGGGTGGGTTTGGGATGCTGGGATTGACCTCAAACCCTGCTCACCCTACAAGATTTGGGGTGGAAAGAATCTGTGGGGTCCATGGGCAATTTGGGGTGATGGGATTGACCTCAAATCCCTGCTCACCCCAAAAGGATCTGTGGGGTCAATGGGCCATTTGGGGTGCTGGGATTGGCCTTAAATCCCTGTTCAGCCCACAGGGATTTGAGGTTCTATAGGGTCCATGGGGAGGGACACCTTCCCCTATTCCAGGGTGGGTTTGGGGTGCTGGGATTGACCTCAAATTCACCCCATAATGATCTGTGGGGTCCATGGGCAATTTGGGGTGCTGGGATTGACCTCAAACCCTGTTCACCCCACAGGGATTTGGGGTGGAAAGGATCTGTGGGGTTCATGGGCAAGGACACCTTTTCCTATTCCAGAGAAGGATTTGGGATGTTGGGATTGGCTTCAAACCCTGCTCACCCCATAGGAATTTGGGGTGGAAAGAATCTGTGGGGTCCAGGGAGGATTTGGGGTGCTGGGATTGACCTCAAATCTCTGCTCACCCCACAGCGATTTGGGGTTCTGTGGGTTCCATGGGCAAGGACACCTTCATCTGTTCCAGGGAGGATTTGGGGTGCTGGGATTGACCTCAAATTCACCCCATAAAGATCTGTGGGGTCTCTGGGCAATTTGGGGTGCTGGGATTGGCCTCAAATCCCTGCTCACCCCATAAGGATCTGTGGGGTCCAGGGAGGATTTGGGGCGCTGGGATTGACCTCAAACCCTGCTCACCCCACAAGATTTGGGGCACAAGGAACCCCAAGGCTCACCCCATTCCAATCCAATCCCAGATTCCAGGGATGGGATCTGCCCCGGAGCAGCCCAGGGCCAGGCAGGTGACACCCGGATGTCCCCAGAGCATCCGGGGGGGGGATGGGGATGTCCTCCCGTCACCCGGCTGCGTTGCCATGGCGACGGCGCAGAGATGCTTGTTGCTAGGGCGACGGAGCTGCGTGGGGATGGATGTGCTGCGGCTGGAGGGGAGCAGTGATGGCATGGCTCTGCTTAAAGGGCAACTCCTACTCCTCCTCCTCCTCCTCCTCATCATCATCTTCATCCTCATCCTCCTCTTCCTCTCTCTTCCTCATCCTCATTTTCCTTTCCTCCTCCTCTTCATCCTCCTTTTCCTCCTCCTTCTCCTCCTTTTCCTCCTCCTCCTCGTCCTCTTCCTTCTCCTCCTCATCTTCATTTTCCTCATCCTCATTTCCCTCATTCTCATTTTCCTTTTCCTCCTTTTCCTCCTTTTACTCCTCCTCCTCATCCTCATCCTCATCTTCCTCATCCTCATCCTCATCCTCGTTTTCCTTTTCCTCCTCCTCTTCATCCTCCTTTTCCTCCTCCTTTTCCTCCTTTTCCTCCTCCTCCTCCTCCTCTTCTTCCTCTCTCTTCCTCGTCCTCCTCCTCCTTCTCTTCTTCCTCATCTTCATTTTCCTTTTCCTCCTCCTCTTCATCCTCCTTCTCCTCCTCCTCCTCCTTTTCCTCCTCTTCCTCCTCCTCGTCCTCCTCCTTCTCCTCTTCTTCCTTTTCTTCCTCCTCCCTCTTCCTCTCTTCCTTGTCCTCCTTCTCTTCTTCCCTCTTCCTTCTCCTCCTCCTCATCCTCCTCATCCTCTTCTTCCTCCTTCCTCCTCTTCTTCCTCGTCTTCTTCCTCCTTCTCCTCATCCTCTTCTTCCTCCTCTTCCTCCTCCTCCTGGCCTTTCCCAGATCCTCCTCTCTCTTCATCCCTCTTTGTCTCTCTTCCTCCTCCTCGTCCTCGTCCTCCTCCTCCTCTTCTTCCTTCTCCTCCTCCTCCTCTTCCTTCTCTTCCTCCTCCTCCTGGCCTTTCCCAGGTCCTCCTCTTCTTCCTCCCTCCTCCTCCTCCTCCTCCCCACTCAGCTCTCCACTCTCACCTCACCCCCATTCCCTCAGCATTCCTCGGAAAACCCAAAATCCCAAAACCCCCAGGCTGCAGCAGCAGCAAAGGGGTTACGAATCGCGATTTGTTCGCCAGGAAAATCGCGATTTGTTCGCCATGAAAATCGCGATTTGTTCGCCAGGAAAATCGCGATTTGTTCGCCAGGAATTGCAATTCCCAAATCCCAAAAACACGCCGAGCCGGGCCGTGCCAGCTCTGCCCGCGGCACAGCGAGTTCCCGAGGGACACAAAGGAGCGGCTGGCACCGAGCTTTTCAGGGAACTGCCAGCTCCGAGCTTTTCAGGGAGCTGCCAGGGAAGGGATTTTGGGGTTTCCTCGGAGAATCCTCCAAAAAATCCCAGTGAGGAGTGGAAATGTGGATTAAAAGGCAGGGAGAGACCTTCGGTGTGGGATTTCTCCATCTTTTCCCAATTCTCTGCCCTTTTCTCCTTTAATTTTGGGGTGAAAACCGCAGGGATTTTTCCCAGGGACAGAGGGGAGGGAAGAGATTTTGGGTTTCCTCAGAGAATCCTCCAAAAAATTGTGGTGGAGTGGGGAAAGTCCCAGCGAGGAGCAGAAATGTGGATTAAAAGGCAGGGAGAGATTCTCAGAGTGAGCTGAGTGGGGTTTGAGCATCTCTGTGGGATTTCTCCATCCTTTCCCAATTTTCCGCCCTTTTTCCAGTTAATTTTGGGGTGAAAACAGCAGGGATTTTTTCCCGGGAAGAGAGGGAAGAGATCCCATTCCATTCCCATCCCATTCCTGGGAATTCCATCCCATTCCTTCCTCACCCTCCCAGGGAACCATTCCATCCCAAAATCTCACCCAACCCTGGTTTTGGCAGCTAAAAAACCCCAAATCCGGTAAAATATCCCCAAATTTTGGATCCCAGCAGAGCCTGGCAAGGTCAGGATTATCCTCCCTCCATGCCTCAGTTTCCCTGCTTCACTCTCCAGATCCACCTCTTGGAAAAAAACTCATTTTTCCCACCAGAAAACGACCACTTGTTACTTTTTTTCTCTTTTTTTTCCCTATTTTTCCCAGCAGAGCCCAAGCAGCAGCAGCTCCGTGCCTCAGTTTCCCTGACTCACTTCCCAGATTCTTGAAAAAACTCATTTTTCCCACCAGAAAACGACCACTTGTTACTTTTTTTCGATTTTTTTCCCCTATTTTTCCCCAGATTCTTTGTCCCCCGAGGGCAGCTCTGAGGACACCCCACGTGCTGAGCCAGCAGCAGGGAATAAAGAGCTCTTTGTTGTGCCTTTTTGTGGTTTTTTTCTCCTCTCCGGAGCTTCCAGAGTTTGTGTTTGGAGCAGGAAAAAAAAATTAGAGTTTTTCCCCAGCTCGGTGTCACTTTTTGGGGACATTTCCTCCCTTCCTGTCACCCCCCAGAGCTGGGATGGGAAAATCCAATCCTGAATTTATTTTATTTAATTGAAAATTAAATTTTTAAATTTTTTTTTTAATTGAAAAGGATGAGAGGAATTTGTCCAAATGGCTAAAAAGGACATCAGGAATATTTCATTCCCAACTCCCACATCCTCCCTGCAGCTTCTCCCCATCCTCCCTTCCAGCCTTGCTTCCCTGACCTCGTTTTCCCACATTTTCCAATATTTTCCAACATATTTCCCAATCTTTCCCAATATTTTCCAACATTTTCCCAATATTTCCCAATATTTTCCAATATTTCCCAATATTTTCCCATATTTTCCAACATTTTCCTACATTTTCTGATATTTTCCAATATTTCCCACTATTTTCCAATATTTTCCAACATATTTTCCTACATTTCCCAAGATTTTCCCATATTTTCCAACATTTTCCAGTATTTTCCAACATCTTCCCACTTTTTCCAATATTTTCCAATATTTTCCCACATTTTCCTACATTTCCCTACATTTTCCAACATATTTTCCCACATTTTCCAATCTTTTTCAACATTTTCCCACATTTTCCAGTATTTTCCAATATTCCACTATATTTTCCAAGATTTTCCTACATTTTCCAATATTTCCCAATATTTTCCCACATTTTCCAGTATTTTCAAACATTTTCTTACATCTTCCAATATTTTCCCACATTTCCCCACATTTCCCAATATTTTCCAATATTTTCCCACATTTTCCAGTATTTTCAAACATTTCCCAATATTTTCCTACATTTTCAAATATTTCCCAATATTTTCCCACATTTTCCAACATATTTTCCAATATTTTCCCACATTTCCCAATATTTCCCAATATCTTCCAGTATTTTCCCACATTTTCCTACATTTTCCCACATTTTCCAATATTTTCCAACATTTTCCAACGTTTTCCAGTATTTTCCAATATTCCCCAAGATTTTCCAAGATTTTCCAAGATTTTCCTACATTTTCCTACATTTTCCAATATTTCCCAATATTTCCCAATATTTCCCCACATTTCCCAATATTTTCCAATATTTTCCTACATTTTCCAATATTTCCCAATATTTTCCCACATTTTCTAACATATTTTCCAATATTTCCCACATTTCCCAACATTTTCCAATATTTTCCCACATTTCCAAAATTTCCCAACATTTTCCCAATATTTTCCAATATTTTCCAGTATTTTCCAAAATTTTCCAATATTCTCCAACATTTTCCCACATTTTCCCACATTTTCCCACATTTTCCCACATTTTCCCACATTTTTCAATGTTCTCCAATATTTCCCAATATTTTCCAACATCTTCCCACATTTTCCAATATTTTCCAATATTTTCCAATGTTTTCCAATATAATTTCCCAATATTTCCCAATATTTCCCAATATTATTTCCCAATATTATTTCCCAATATTTCCCAATATTATTTCCCAATATTATTTCCCAATATATCCCAATATTTCCCAATATTTCCCAATATTCTCTAATATTTTCCAATATTCTCCAATATTCTCCAATATTTTCCAATATTTCCCA
Organism: Lichenostomus cassidix; assembly: GCF_008360975.1. Classification (NCBI taxonomy): domain Eukaryota; kingdom Metazoa; phylum Chordata; class Aves; order Passeriformes; family Meliphagidae; genus Lichenostomus; species Lichenostomus cassidix. The sequence goes on along the minus strand of NC_139508.1, from coordinate 1,677,485 downwards.
ATATTCTCCAACATTTCCCAATATTTCCCAATATTTCCCAACATTTCCCAACATTTTCCCACATTTTCCCAACATTTCCCCTGCAGAGGCCACCGGAATCTCCTACAAATCAGGACAAAAAAAAAATGAACTTTGCAGGACAAACCTTTGGGGACAGAGGAAGGTGACACCTTCCCCCATCCCGGCCCAGAGCCTGGCTGAGCTCCAGAGGTTCCTCCAACCTTTTTCCAGCTCCTTTTCCAGCTCAGCTACCCTCAGGGATATTTAATCAACTCCGAGGTGCTCAGGTTGCTGCTGGGGACACAGCAAGGACACCGCGGGGACAATCCAGGCTGGGAGAACTTCCCGAGGGGTTTGGGTTGAGTTGCTGCAATTCCTGCAGAGTTTCCTGCGGTTTTCACCCCAAAATTAATGGGGGAAAGGGCAGAAATTGGGAAAGGATGGAGAAATCCCACAGGGTTCACTCTGAGAATCTCTCCTTGCCTTTTAATCCACATTTCTGCTCCTAACTGGGATTTTCCCAACTTCTCCACAACTCATTTCTGCGTTTGCAGTGAGGATTTTGTGAGAAAACCCGAAATTTCTTCCTTCTCCTCTGTCCCCGGGAAAAATCCCTGCTGTTTTCACCCCAAAATTAATGGGGAAAGGGCAGAAAATTGGGAAAGTATGGAGAAATCCCACAGGGATGCTCAAATCCCACACCCGAGGGTCTCTCCCTGCCTTTTAATCCACATTTCTGCTCCTCACTGGGATTTTCCCAACTCCTCCACAACTCATTTCTGAGTTTGCGGCGAGGATTCTGTGAGGAAACCCAAAATCTCTTCCCTCTCCTCTGTCCCCGGGAAAAATCCCTGCTGTTTTCACCCCAAAATAAATAGGAAAAAGGGCAGAGAGTTGGGAAAGGATGGAGAAATCCCACAGGGATGCTCAAACCCCACACACGAGGGTCTCTCCCTGCCTTTTAATCCACATTTTCACACCTCACTGGGATTTTCCCAACTCCTCCACAACTCATTTCTGAGTTTGCAGTGAGGATTCTGTGAGAAAATCCTAAATTTCTTCCTTCCCCTCTGTCCTACGGAAAAATCCCTGCTGTTTTCACCCCAAAATTAATGGGAAAAAGGGCACAGAGTTGGGAAAGGATGGAGAAATCCCACAGAGATGCTCAAACCCCACATCGAGGGTCTCTCCCTGCCTTTTAATCCACATTTTCGCTCCTAACTGGGATTTTCCCAACTTCACCACAATTCTTTTGGAGGATTCTCTGAGAAAACCCAAAATCCCTTCCCTCCCCTCTGTCCCCAGGAAAAATCCCTGCTGTTTTCACCCTAAAATTAATAGGAAAAAGGGCAGAAAATTTGGAAAGGATGGAGAAATCCCACACCGAGGGTCTCTCCCTGCCTTTTAATCCACATTTCCACTCCTCACTGGGATTTTCCCAACTTCTCCACAACTCCTTTCTGAGTTTTCAGTGAGGATTTTGGAGCAGCAGGACCAGATCTGCCCTGAGGAGGGTGAGGAGAAAATCACCCCAAAAAACTGCTGGAAAATCTCCCCTAAAATCCCAAAGGAAATCCTTCCCATCATTGCACCACCTCTGCTGCAGGGATTGGGATTTGGGATCGGAATTCGGGGTGATTAGGGCTGGGGGAACTGCTGGGATTGGGATTTAGGATTGGGATTTGGGGTGATCAGAGTTGGAGGAACTATGAGGATCAGGATTTGGGATCAGGATTTGGGGTGATCAGAGCTCAGGGAACTGCTGGGATTGGGATTTGGGATTATGATTTGGGGTGATTAGAGCTGGGGGAACTCCTGGGATTGGGATTTGGGATTGGGATTTGGGGTGATCAGAGCTGGTGGAGCTGCTGAGATCAGAATTTGGGATCAGAATTTGGGGTGATCAGAGCTGGGGGAACTGCTGGGATTGGGATTTGGGATTGGGATTTGGGGTTATCAGAGCTCAGGGAGCTGCTGGGATTGGGATTTGGCTGATCAGAGTTAGGGGAACTGTGAGGATCAGAATTTGGGGTGATCAGAGCTGGGGAACTCCTGGGATTGGGATTTGGGATTAAGATTTGGGGTGATTAGGGCTGGAGGACCTGCTGGGATCAGAATTTGGGACTGGGATTGGGGGTGATCAGAGCTGGAGGAGCTGCTGGGATTGGGATTTGGGGTGATCAGAGTTGGGGGAACTGAGAGGATGAGGATTTGGGGTGATCAGAGCTCAGGGAACTCCTGGGATTGGGATTTGGGATCAGGATTTGGGATGATTAGAGCTCAGGGAGCTGCTGGGATCAGGATTTGGGATGATCAGAGCTGGAGGATCTGCTGGGATTGGGACTTGGGGTGATCAGAGTTGGGGGAACTGTGAGGATCAGGATTTGGGGTGATCAGAGCTCAGGGAGCTGCTGGGATTGGGATTTGGGATCAAGATCTGGGGAATCAGAGTTGGGGGAACTGCTGGGATCTGGATTTGGGATCAGGATTTGGGGAATCAGAGCTGGAGGATCTGCTGGGATTGAGATTTGGGATCAGAATTTGGAGTGATCAGAGCTGGGGAACTCCTGGGATTGGGATTTGGGATCAGAATTTGGGGTGATCAGAGCTCAGGGAACTGCTGGGATCAGAATTTGGGATCAGGATTTGGGGTGATCAGAGCTAGGGGAGACCCAAGGCCCTGCTGAGAGCACAGAAGAGCCTCAGAAGCTCTCAGAAGCTCTCAGAAGCTCTCAGAAGCTCTCAGAAGCTCTCAAAAGTTCCTCAAAAGTTCCTCAAAAGTTCCTCAAAAGTTCCTCAGAAGTTCCTCAAAAGTTCCTCAGAAGAAGTTCCTCAGAAGTTCCTCAAAAGTTCCTCAAAAGTTCCTCAAAAGTTCCTCAGAAGTTCCTCAGAAGTTCCTCACAGGTTTCTCAGAAGTTCCTCAGAAGTTCCTCAGAGTTTTCTCAGAGGTCCCTGCTGGACTCCCACAGCAACCATCCCACACTTTTGGTTCCCAAATTCTCCCCAAAAAAATCCTCTCAGATCCTCAAAATGAGGAAAATGCTGTGAATCTACCCGGTGGGAGAAAATCCTGAGAAAGGGAGAAGTTCCCAGGGTTGAAAAAATCATTTTTTTCCCTCCTTGGATGATCCCAGAAATCCCAAATGATCTCTCTGAGGTCCAACCTGATCTCCTGAAGGTTTTACAGGAAAATCCACTTTTTCCTGACAGGTTTTACAGAAAAATCTCCAACTTTCCTCCTGAAAGTTTTACACGAAAATCCACATTTTCCCTCCTGAAGGATTTACAGAAAAATCCACAATTTCCCTCCTGAAGGATTTACACAAAAATCCCCAATTTCCCTCCTGATGGATTCACACAAAAATCCACATTTTCCCTTCTGAAGGTTTTACAGGAAAATCCTCAACTTCCCTCCTGAAGGTTTTACAGAAAAAAATTCACATCTTCCTGACAGATTTTACAGAAAAATCCTCAATTTCCCTCCTGAAGGTTTTACAGAAAAATCCACATTTTCCCTCCTGACAGATTTTACAGGAAAATCCACAACTTCGCTCCTGAAGGATTCACACAAAAATCCCCATTTTCCCTCCTGAAGGTTTTACAAAAAATTCCACAATTTCACTCCTGAAGGTTTTACAGGAAAATCCACATTTTCCCTCCTGACAGATTTTACACAAAAATCCTCATTTTCCCTCCTGAAGGTTTTACAGAAAAATCCACATCTTCCTGACAGATTTTACACAAAAATCCTCAATTTCCCTCCTGATGGATTCACACAAAAATCCACATTTTCCCTTCTGAAGGTTTCACAGAAAAATCCACAATTTCCCTCCTGACAGATTTTACAGGAAAATCCACAACTTCACTCCTGACAGATTTTACAGAAAAATCCACATTTTCTCTTCTGAAGGTTTTACAGAAAAATCCACATCTTCCTGACAGATTTTACACAAAAATCCACATTTTCCCTCCTGAAGGATTCACACAAAAATCCACATTTTCCCTCCTGACAGATTTTACACAAAAATCCACATCTTCCTGAAGGATTCACACAAAAATCCCCATTTTCCCTCCTGATGGATTCACACAAAAATCCCCATTTTCCCTCCTGATGGATTCACATAAAAATCCCCATTTTCCCTCTTGAAGGTTTTACACCAAAATCCACATCTTCCTGACAGATTTTACAGAAAAATCCTCAACTTCACTCCTGAAGGTTTTACAGAAAAATCCCAAATTTCCCTCCTGACAGATTTTACAGGAAAATCCACAACTTCACTCCTGACAGATTTTACACAAAAATCCACATTTTCCCTCCTGAAGGTTTTACAGAAAAACCCTCATCTTCCTGACAGATTTTACACAAAAACCCCCATTTTCCTGACAGATTTTACAGAAAAATCCACATTTTCACTCCTGACAGATTTTACACAAAAATCCACATTTTCCCACCTGAAGGATTCACACAAAAATCCCCATTTCCCCTCCTGACAGATTTTACACAAAAATCCACATCTTCCTGAAGGATTTACACAAAAATCCCCATTTTCCCTCCTGAAGGATTCACACAAAAATCCACATTTTCCCTCCTGATGGATTCACACAAAAATCCACATTTTCCCTTTTGAAGGTTTTACACAAAAATCCCCGACTTCCCTCCAGAAGTTTTTACAGAAAAAATCCACATCTTCCTGGCAGATTTTACAGAAAAATCCTCAATTTCCCTCCTGAAGGTTTTACAGAAAAATCCACATTTTTCCTCCTGAAGGTTTTACAGAAAAATCCACATCTTCCTGACAGATTTTACAGAAAAATCCACAATTTCCCTTCTGACAGATTTTACAGGAAAATCCACAACTTCACTCCTGAAGGATTCACACAAAAATCCACATTTTCCCTCCTGAAGGTTTTACAGGAAAATCCCCAACTTCACTCCTGACAGATTTTACAGAAAAATCCACATTTTCCCTCCTGAAGGTTTTACAGAAAAAATCCACATTTTTCCCTCCTGACAAATTTTACACAAAAATCCCCTTTTTCCCTCCTGAAGGTTTTACAGAAAAATCCACATCTTCCTGACAGATTTTACACAAAAATCCCCAATTTCCCTCCTGATGGATTCACACAAAAATCCACATTTTCCCTTTTGAAGGTTTTACACAAAAATCCCCGACTTCCCTCCAGAAGTTTTTACAGAAAAAATCCACATCTTCCTGACAGATTTTACACAAAAATCCCCATTTTCCTGACAGATTTTACACAAAAATCCCCATTTTCCCTCCTGACAGATTTTACACAAAAATCCACATCTTCCTGACAGATTTTACACAAAACCCCCCATTTTCCCTCCTTCCCAGCAGCCATTCCCGCCAGGAGAAGCTCCCAAATCCCTTTAAAAATGGCATTTTTCCCTCCCTGGCTCCGGGGAAAGGCGATGCCGACCTGCTCGGGATGTGGGAAATGCAGATGGGAAACTCTCAGCTCCCCTCGCCTTCTGCAGTTACACCCTGACCCAGTTCTTTCCCCAGGAATAAATCCTGGGAGCTGCTGGGAGAATCCAGGAGGTTGTGGTTTGGGATGGAGAGACTCGGGGGAGGGGAAATGGGGTGGGGAGGGTTTGGAGGTTTTGGGTTGGGATTGCCTGAAGCGTCAGTTTGGAATTTCCTGCTGCCCGAATTCCAGAATTCCCTCCAATTCAGAATTCCCTCCAATTCAGAATTCCCTCCAATCCAGCATTTCCAGCAGCCCAAATCCATCATTCCCTGCAGCCCAAATCCAGAATTCCCTCCAATCCAGCATTCCCTCCAATCCTGCATTCCTTGCAGCCCAAATCCACAATTCCCTCCAATCCAGAATTCCCTCCAATCCAGAATTCCCTCCAATTCAGAATTCCCTGCAGCCCAAAATCCAACATTCCCTGCAGTTCAGAATTCCCTGCAGCCCAAATCCAGAAGTCCCTCCAATTCAGAATTCCCTCCAATCCTGCATTCCCTCCAATCCAGCATTCCCTGCAGCCCAAATCCAGAATTCCTTCCAGCCCCAATCTAGCATTCCCTGCCAGCCTCAATCCAGAATTCCCTCCAATTCAGAATTCCCTCCAATCCTGCATTCCCTGCAGCCCAAAATCCAGCATTCCCTGCAGTTCAGAATTCCCTGCAGCCCAAATCCAGAAGTCCCTCCAATTCAGAATTCCCTCCAATCCAGCATTTCCTGCAGCCCCAATCCATCATTCCCTGCAGCCACAATTCAGAATTCCTTCCAGCCTCAATTCAGAATTCCCTGCAGCCCAAATCCAGAATTCCCTCCAATCCAGAATTCCCTCAAATCCAGCATTTCCTCCAATCCAGAATTCCTTCCAGCCCAAATCCACAATTCCTTCCAGCCTCAATTCAGAATTCCTCCAATCCAGAATTCCCTCCAATCCTGCATTCTCTCCAGCTTCAGTCCAGCATTCTCTTAGCCTCAATCCATCATTCCCTGCAGCCTCAACTCAGCATTCCCTGCAGACCCAATCCAGAATTCCCACCAATCCAGAATTCCCTCCAATCCAGCATTCCTTGCTGCCCCAATTCAGAATTCCCTCCAATCCATCACTCCCTCAAATTCAGAATTCCCTCCAATCCAGAATTCCCAGCTGCCCAAATCCAGAATTCCTTCCAGCCTCAATTCAGAATTCCTCCAATCCAGCATTCCCTGCAGCCCAAATCCAGAATTCCCTCAAATCCAGAATTCCCTCCAATCCAGCATTCTCTCTGTCCTCAATTCAGCATTTCCTCCAATCCGGCATTCCCTGCAGCCCCAATCCAGAATTCCCTCCAATCCAGCATTCACCTCAGCCTCAATCCATCATTCCCTCCCATCCAGAATTCCCTCCAATCCAGCATTCCTTGCAGCCTAAATCCAAAATTCCTTCAAATCCAGCATTCCCTGCAGCCCAAATCCAGAATTCCCTCCAATCCAGAATTCCCTCAAATTCAGAATTCCCTCCAATCCAGCATTCCCTGCAGCCCAAAATCCAGAATTCCCATTAATCCAGAATTCCCTCAAATCCAGAATTCCCTCCAATCCAGCATTCTCTCTGTCCTCAATTCAGAATTTCCTCAAATCCAGAATTCCCTGCAGCCTCAATCCAGAATTCCTTCCAATCCCGAATTTCCTGCAGCCCCCCGGATTGTGTCACTTCTGCCACCCCCGGGATTGTCACCTCTGCCACCCCCGGACTGTGTCACCTCTGCCACCCCCCGGATTGTCACCTCTGCCACCCCCGGCATTGTCACCTCTGCCACCCCCGGATTGTGTCACCTCTGCCACCCCCGGCATTGTCACCTCTGCCACCCCCGGATTGTGTCACCTCTGCCACCTCCGGGATTGTCACCTCTGCCACCCCCAGGATTGTCACCTCTGCCACCCCCGGATTGTCACCTCTGCCACCCCCGGCATTGTCACCTCTGCCACCCCCGGGACGCTGAGAAAAGCGGGAAGGAACAACGGCGACATTGCGGGGATGGAAAATGGAGGGGGAAGGAGCAGGAGGGTGATAAATCCTATAGGATGTAGCCTCGGGAAAAGGCAGGGAATGCCGGAAAAATGTGGGGAAAATCTGGGAAAAAATTGGGAAAAACCCAGGAAAAATCTGGGGAAAAATTGGGAAAAAATCTGGGAAAAACCTAGAAAAAAAATCTGGGAAAAATCTGGGGAAAACTGGGGGAAATCTGGGAAAAAACTCAGAAAAAAACCTGGGGAAAATCTGGGAAAAACCAGAAAAAAACCTGGGGAAAAACCGGGAATAAATAACCTTCAGCCTTGTCGGGATGCAGGGATGGAAACATGGAGGGGGAAGAGCAGGGGGGGATCTGGAGGGTGATAAATCCTACAGGATGTAGCGCCGGGGAAAGGCAGGGAATGCTGGAAAAATCTGGGGAAAAAATTGGGAAAAATCTGGGAAAAACCCAGGAAAAAAAACTGGGAAAAACTGGGGGAAAACCAGGGAAAATCTGGGGGAAATCTGGGGAAAACCTAGAAAAAAAACCTGGGAAAAATCTGAGGAAAACCTGGGAAAAACCAGGAAAAAACATGGGAAAATCCGGGAATAAATAACCCTCAGCCTTGTCGGGATGCGGCGATGGGAAGATGGAGGGGGAAGAGCAGAGGGGGATCTGCCGGATGCTCAATCCTACTGGATGCAGCGCCGGGAAATGGCACAGAATCCAGGACAAATCCGGGAATAACCGGGAAAAACCGGAAAAAACCGGGAATAAATAACCTTCAGGCTTGCCGGGATGCGGGGATGGAAACATGGAGGGGGAAGGAGCAGGGGGGGATCTGCCGGTGCACAAAATCCCGGAAAAATCCGGGAATAACCGGGAAAAACCGGGAATAAATAACCCTCAGGCTTGCCGGGATGCGGGGATGGAAACATGGAGGGGGAAGGAGCAGCGGGAGCTCTGCTTAATATTAAATCCCCGGTGCACGGGGATGCTCAGCCCTGAAGGATGCAGCGCCGGGAAACGGCACGAAATCCCGGAAAAAATCCGGGAATAACCGGGAAAAACCGGGAATAAATAACCCTCAGCCTTGTCGGGATGCGGCGATGGGAAGATGGAGGGGAAAGGAGCAGGGGGAGATCTGCCGGTGCACGGAATCCCGAAAAAAATCCGGGAATAACCGGGAAAAACCGGGAATAAATAACCTTCAGGCTTGTCGGGATGCGGGGATGGGAAAATGGAGGGGAAAGGATGCAGCGGGAGCTCTGCCGGTGCACAGAATCCCGGAAAAATCTGGGAAAACCTGGGAAAAACCGGGAATAAATAACCCTCAGGCTTGCCGGGATGCGGGGATGGAAACATGGAGGGGGAAGGAGCAGGGAGGGATCTGCCGGTGCACAGAATCCCGGAAAAATCTGGGAATAACCGGGAAAAACCGGGAATAAATAACCTTCAGCCTTGCCGGGATGCGGGGATGGAAACATGGAGGGGAAGGAGCAGGAGGAGCTCTGCCGGTGCACGGGGATGCTCAGCCCTGAAGGATGCAGCGCCGGGAAACGGCACGAAATCCCGGAAAAAATCCGGGAATAACCGGGAAAAACCGGGAATAAATAACATTCAGCCTTGTCGGGATGCGGGGATGGGAAAATGGAGGGGAAAGGAGCAGCGGGAGCTCTGCCGGTGCACAAAATCCCGGAAAAATCTGGGAAAACCTGGGAAAAACCGGGAATAAAAAACCTTCAGCCTTGCCGGGATGCAGGGATGGGAAAATGGAGGGGAAAGGAGCAGCGGGAGCTCTGCCGGTGCACAAAATCCAGGAAAAATCCGGGAATAACCGGGAAAAACCGGGAATAAATAACCCTCAGCCTGGCCGGGATGCAGGGATGGAAAATGGAGGGGGAAAGAGCAGGGGGGGATCTGCCGGTGCACAGAATCCCGGAAAAATCTGGGAATAACCGGGAAAAACCGGGAAAAAATAACCCTCAGGCTTGCCGGGATGCGGGGATGGAAACATGGAGGGGGAAGGATGCAGCGGCGGAGGAAGAAGCTGGGATAACCTGGAAGGAAAATCCCTGAGCCTGGCGGGGATGGGAACGCGGCGGGTTTCGCTGAACCCCTCGGGGTTCTCCATCCTCGGCCGCGCGGCCGGATTTGGGGTCGTTTCCCCCTCGTTCAGGGCGGGAAAAGGTGAATTTTGTACCCCAAAAACCGCGGGTGGAGGGAGCATAGCGTCCGCGGCTCCCCAGCTCCATCCCAGTGCATCCCAGTACATCCCAGCTCCATCTCAGTGCATCCTAGCTCCATCCCAGTATATCCCAGCTCCATCTCAGTGCATCCCAGTATACCCCAGTACATCCCAGTACATCCCAGCTCCATCCCAGTACATCCCAGCTCCATCTCAGTGCATCCTAGTACATCCCAGCTCCATCCCGGTACATCCCAGTATATCCCAGTGCATCCCAGTACATCCCAGCTCCATCCCAGTACATCCCAGCTCCATCTCTGCTCCATCCCAGTACATCCCAGTTCCATCTCAGCTCCATCCCAGTACATCCCAGTTCCATCCCAATACATCCCAGTGCACCCCAGTACATCCCAGCACATCCCAGCTCCATCCCAGTACATCCCAGTACATCCCAGCACATCCCAGCACATCCCAGTACATCCCAGCTCCATCTCTGCTCCATCCCAGTACGTCCCAGTGCACCCCAGTACATCCCAGCTCCATCCCAGCACATCTCAACTCCATCTCTGCTCCATCCCAGCTCCATCCCAGTACATCCCAGCTCCATCTCAGCTCCATCCCAGTACATCCCAGCACATCCCAGCTCCATCTCAGCTCCATCTCTGCTCCATCCCAGTACATCCCAGTGCACCCCAGTACATCCCAGTACATCCTAGTACATCCTAGTACATCCCAGCTCCATCCCAGTACATCCCAGCTCCATCTCTGCTCCATCCCAGTACGTCCCAGTGCACCCCAGTACATCCCAGCTCCATCCCAGCACATCTCAACTCCATCTCTGCTCCATCCCAGCTCCATCCCAGTACATCCCAGCTCCATCTCAGCTCCATCCCAGTACATCCCAGCACATCCCAGCTCCATCTCAGCTCCATCTCTGCTCCATCCCAGTACATCCCAGTGCACCCCAGTACATCCCAGTACATCCTAGTACATCCTAGTACATCCCAGCTCCATCCCAGTACATCCCAGCTCCATCTCAGCACATCCCAGTACATCCCAGCTCCATCCCAGTACATCCCAGTACATCCCAGCTCCATCCCAGTACATCCCAGTACATCCCAGCTCCATCCCAGCTCCATCCCAGTACATCCCAGCTCCATCTCTGCTCCATCTCAGTACATCTCAGCTCCAACTCAGCTTCATCTCCATCCCAGCTCCATCCCAGTACATCCCATCTCCATCCGCTCTCAATCCCAGCTCCATCCCAGTACATCCCAGTACATCCCAGCTCCATATCTGCTCCATCCGCTCTCCATCGCAGCTCCATCTTGCTCCATCTCTGCTCCATCTCTGCTCCATCTCCATCCCAGCTCCATCCCAGCTCCATCCCAGCTCCATCTCAGCTCCATCCCAGCTCCCTCTCAGCTCCATCCGCTCTCAATCCCAGCTCCATCCCAGTACATCCCAGCTCCATCCGCTCTCCATCCCAGCTCCATCTTGCTCCATCTCTGCTCCATCTCTCTCCATCTCTGCTCCATCCCAGCTCCATCCCCTCTCCATCCCAAATCCCCTCCCAGCTCCATCCCCATCCCCACCGCCGCACTGACCCGAAAAATCCTCCTCGAGCAGGCTCTGCGCAGCGCCGTCCAGCCCAGCGCGCAGATCCCGCACAGCAGCACCTCCGGCCAGCCCAGGTGAGCGTTCTCCGCCCAGGTACGCCTCGCCAGCTCCCAGCCGCAATCCCCGCAGCCCCGCGCCGCCTCGGCCAGGCTGCCGTAGCCCCGGCGGAGCAGCTCGGCGTAGCCCGGCATGGGCTCCGGAGGAGGCATCGCGGAGCTCCACGGTCGCAGCGCCGCGCAGGCTCCAGCGCGGAGCTCCACGGGTCGCGGCGCCGCGCAGGCTCCAGCGCGGAGCTCCTCCACGGTTGGCCCCAGCGCGGAGCTCCACCGCGCTCCCCCCGCGCTGGAGCCGCCCCCCGGCACGGCACGGCTCGGCACGGTTTTCCTGCCCCTCTGCGGAGGAGGGACGGAGCGGAGAGGAGATGAAAACGGAAGGGAAAAGCTCGGGAGAGAGGAAGGGAGAGGAAAATGCGGAATTTCGGTGATGGAATGGAGGGGAAATGGGATGGGAGTGGGGCTGGGGACAGCGAGGGGATGGCAGTTTGGGGTTCCGGGGGACAATTTGGGGTTCCGGGTGCAAATTTGTGGGACTTAGATGCCAATCTGGGGGTCTGGGCGGCCGGTTTGAGGGGTTCAAGTGTAAATTTTGGGGTCTCGGGTGACAATTTGGGGTCTCAGGTGCCAATTTGGGGTTCCCAGGGACAATTTGGGGTCCCCAGGGACAATTTGGGGTCCCGGGTACAAATTTGGGGGACTTAGATGCCAATCTGGGGGTCTGGGCGGCCGGTTTGAGGGGTTCAAGTGTAAATTTTGGGGTCTCGGGTGACAATTTGGGGACTCAGACCCCAATCTGGGGGACTCAGAAGCCAATCTGGGGATCTGGGGCGCCTATTTGGGGGGTTCAAGTGCAAATTTTGGGGGGTCTCAGGTGCCAATTTTGGGGTCTCAGGTGCCAGTTTAGGGGGTTCAAGTGCAAATTTGGGGGTTCCGGATACAAATTTGGGGGACTTAGATGCCAGTTTGGGGGTCTGAGCCTCCAGTTTAGGGGGTTCAAGTGCAAATTTGGGAGTTCCGGGCGTCACTTTGGGGTCTCGGGTGACAATTTGGGGGACTCGGACCCCAATTTGGGCATCTGGGGCGCTAATTTGGGGGGTTCAAGTGCAAATTTGGGGGTTCTGGAAGCTATTTGGGGGACCTAGATGCCAATTTTGGGGGGTCTCAGGTGCCAATTTAGGGGGTTCAAGTGCAAATTTGGGGTCTCAGGTGCCAATTTGGGGTCTCAGGTGGCAATTTGGGGTCCCCAGGGACAATTTGGGGTTCCGGGTGCAAATTTGGGGGACTTAGATGCCAATCTGGGGGTCTGAGCCTCCAGTTTGGGGGGTTCAAGTGTAAATTTTGGGGTCTCTGGTGACAATTTGGGGGACTCAGACCCCAATTTGGGGATCTGGGGCGCTAATTTGGGGATCTGGGGGGTTATTTTGGGGGTTCAAGTGCAAATTTGGGAGTTCCGGGCGTCACTTTGGGGTCTCGGGTGACAATTTGGGGACTCAGACCCCAATTTGGGCATCTGGGAGGTTATTTTGGGGGTTCAAGTGCAAATTTGGGGGTTCTGGAAGCTATTTGGGGGACCTAGATGCCAATTTTGGGGGTTTCAGGTGCCAATTTAGGGGGTTCAAGTGCAAATTTGGGGTCTCAGGTGCCAATTTGGGGTCTCAGGTGGCAATTTGGGGTCCCCAGGGACAATTTGGGGTTCCGGGTGCAAATTTGGGGGACTTAGATGCCAATCTGGGGGTCTGAGCCTCCAGTTTGGGGGGTTCAAGTGTAAATTTTGGGGTCTCGGGTGACAATTTGGGGACTCAGACCCCAATTTGGGGATCTGGGGCGCTAATTTAGGGGGTTCAAGTGTAAATTTTGGGGTCTCGGGTAACAATTTGGGGACTCAGACCCAAATTTGGGGATCTGGGGCGCCTATTTGGGGGGTTCACGTGTAAATTTTGGGGGCTCAAATGTAAATTTGGGGGTCTCAGGTGCCTATTTGGGGTCTCAGGTGCCAGTTTAGGGGGTTCAAGTGCAAATTTGGGGGTTCTGGCCGCTATTTGGGGGACTTAGATGCCAATTTAGGGGGTTCAAGTGCCAATTTGGGGTCTCAGGTGCCAATTTAGGGGACTTAGATGCCAATTTGGGGATCTGGAAAAATAAAATTCCCTTTTAAAGTGCGTCTGGAATAATAAAATTCACTTTCAAGAGGAGTCTGGAATATTAAAATTAACTTTTCAGGTGGGTTTGGAATACTAAAATTCACTTTTAATATAGGTCTGGAAAAATAAAATTCCCCTTTAAAATGGATCTGGAATAATATAATAATTCACTTTTCAGATGGGTTTGGAATATTAAAATTCACTCTTAAAGTGAGTCTGAAATAATAAAATTCACTTTTAAGATGGGTCTGGAAAAATAAAATTCCCATTTAAAATGGGTCTGGAATAATAAAATAATTCACTTTTAAGATGAGTCTGGAATATTAAAATTCACTTTTAAGGTGGGTTTGGAATATTAAAATTCTCCTTTAAGATGGGTCTGAAATAATAAAATTCTCCTTTAAAGTGGGTCTGGAATAATAAAATAATTCACTTTCCAGATGAGTTTGGAATATTAAAATTCACTTTTAAAGTGAGTCTGAAATAATAAAATTCACTTTTAAGATGGGTCTGGAAAAATAAAATTCCCATTTAAAGTGGGTCTGGAATATTAAAATAATTCACTTTTCAGACGAGTCTGGAATATTAAAATTCACTTTTCAGATGGGTTTGGAAAAATAAAATTCCCCTTTAAAGTGGGTCTGGAATATTAAAATAATTCATTTTTCAGATGAGTCTGGAATATTAAAATTCACTTTTAAGGAGGGTTTGGAATGAAAAAATTCACTTTTAAGATGGGTTTGGAATATTAAAGTTCACTTTTAAAGTGAGTCTGAAATAATAAAATTCACTTTTCAGACGGGTTTGGAATATTAAAATTCACTTTTAAGGTGGGTTTGGAATATTAAAATTCACTTTTAAGATGGGTTTGGAATATTAAAATTCACTTTTAAGGTGGGTCTGGAAAAATAAAATTCCCATTTAAAGTGGGTCTGGAATATTAAAATAATTCATTTTTCAGATGAGTCTGGAATATTAAAATTCACTTTTAAGGAGGGTTTGGAATGAAAAAATTCACTTTTAAGATGGGTTTGGAATATTAAAGTTCACTTTTAAAGTGAGTCTGAAATAATAAAATTCACTTTTAAGGTGGGTCTGGAATATTAAAATAATTCACTTTTCAGATGGGTCTGGAATATTAAAATTCACTTTTAAATGGGTTTGGGATAATAAAATTCACTTTTAAGATGGGTTTGGAATGAAAAAATTCACTTTTCAGATGGGTCTGGAATGATAAAATTCACCTTTAAGTCTGGAATCTGAACTCCTGCAATGTCCCCGCAGTGTCCCCAATGTCCCCACAGTGTCCCCAATGTCCCCGCAGTGTCCCCAATGTCCCCAGTGTCCCCTCCTGGCTCCTCCCTGGCACTATTTGGGTTTCTCAGCCATCCCTGGAGCTGCACGGAGGGAAATTCTCCCGGAGCACAGAGAGACCTTTCAGCTCCACAAAGGGAATATTCATCGGGAATTGCTGCTGGAGGAGCCAGGCTGGGAACAAAGGGCTCTTTGAGTGTCACCGAGCTTGGGGACAGCCTGGGGACAGCCTGGGGGGACAGGGAAAGAGCCTGGGGACAGCCTGGGGACAGAGCCTGGGGGGACAGCGACAGAGCCTTGGGGACAGCCTGGGGACAGAGCCTGGGGGGACAGCGACAAGAGGGACAGAGCCTGGGGAGAGCCTGGGGTGACAGCCTGGGGACAGGGACAGAGGGACAGAGCCTGGGGGGAAAGAGGGACAGCCTGGGGACAGCCTGGGGGGACAGGGACAGAGCCTGGGGACAGCCTGGGGACCGGGACCGAGCCTGGGGGGACAGGGACAGGGCCTGGGGACAGCCTTGGGGACAACCTGGGGGGCAGAGCCTGGGGACAGCCTGGGGGGACAGAGACAGAGGGACAGCCTGGGGGGACAGGGACAGAGGGACAGCCTGGGGGGACAGGGACAGAGCCTGGGGAACAGAGCCTGGGGACAGCGTGGGGGCACAGGGACAGAGCCTGGGGACTGAGGGACAGAGCCTGGGGGGACAGGGACAGAGCCTGGGCACAGCCTTGGGGACAACCTGGGGGGACAGAGGGACAGCCTGGGTACAGCCTGGGGACAGCCTGGGGACAGAGGGACAGAGCCTGGGGACAGCCTGGGGGGACAGGGACAGAGGGACAGAGCCTGGGGACAGCCTGGGGACAGAGGGACAGGGCCTGGGGACAGCGTGGGGGGACAGAGACAGAGGGACAGAGCCTGGGGACAGAGGGACAGAGCCTGGGGGGACGGGGACAGAGCCTGGGGACAGCCTTGGGGACAACCTGGGGGGCAGAGCCTGGGGACAGCCTGGGGGGACAGAGACAGAGCCTGGGGACAGCCTGGGGGGACAGGGACAGAGGGACAGGGCCTGGGGACAGAGGGACAGAGCCTGGGGACAGCCTGGGGGGACAGAGACAGAGCCTAGGGACAGAGGGACAGCCTGGGGGACAGAGCCTGGGTACAGCCTGGGGACAGAGCCTGGGAGGACAGGGACAGAGCCTGGGGACAGCCTGGGGGGCACAGGGACAGAGGGACAGAGCCTGGGGAGAGAGGGACAGAGCGATAGAGGGACAGAGCTTGGGGGCAGAGTTTGAGGACAGCCTGGGGACAGAAGGACAGAGCCCGGGGACAGCCTGGGGGCACAGGGACAGAGGGACAGAGCCTGGAGGCCAGGACAGAGCTGGGGGACAGCCTGGGGACAACCTGGGGATAGCCTGGGGGACAGAGGGACAGAGCCTGGGGGGACAGGGACAGACGGACAGAGATTGGGGACAGCCTGGGGACAGAATGACAGAGGGACAGAGCCTGGGGACAGCCTGGGGGGACAGGGACAGGGCCTAGGGACAGCCTTGGGGACAGAGCCTGGGGACAGCCTGGGGGACAGGGACAGAACCTGGGGACAGAGGGACAGAGCGACAAAGGGACAGAGCCTGGGGGTTTTTCGGGTCTCCAGGGATTTTTGGGGTTTTTTCGAGGTCTCCAGGGTTTTTTTTTTAGGGTTTCCAAGGGTTTCTGTGGGGTCTCCAGGGGTTTTTCGGGGGTCCTGCAGCTGAACCCCCCGAGACCCCCAAACCCCGACTGCAGTGGGGCTGAGCTATGGGTTTATTGGTGTGGGGTCACCAGTGGTTTTGGGGGGTTTCCTGGGGGGTTTCCTGGGGGTTTTAGGGGTTGTCAGAGATATTTATAGGGTCTCCAGGTGGGTTTTGTGGGGTCGCCATGGGTTTTTGGGGGTCGCCAGGGATATTTATAGGGTTTCCAGGGGGGGTTTTAGGGTTTCCAGGGAGGTTTTAGGGGTCTCCAGGGGATTTTGTTGGGTTTCCAGGGGTTTCTGTGGGGTCTCCAGGGGTTTTTCGGGGGTCCTGCAGCTGAACCCCCTCCGAGCCCCCAAACACCGACTGCAGTGGGGCTGAGCCACGAGTTTATTATCGTGTACAGCAGTCACCTCCCGGCGGATTGGGGTTTTTTTTGGGTAGGTCTCCAGGGGTTTCTGTGGGGTCTCCAGGGTTTTTTTTGGGGGGAAATCTCCAGGGGGGTTTTGGGGTCTCTAGATGCAGGTATCGCCCCCAGCCCTGCCCTTCTCCAGGCTCCGCAGTTTCCAGTCCAGCGCCTGCTCCCTCCGGCGGATTTGGGTTGTTTTTTAGGGGTCTCTAGGTGTATTTTTTGGGGGTTTTTGGGGTCTCTAGATGCAGCTCTCGCCCCCAGCCCTGCCCTGTTCGAGGCTCCTCACTCTTCGGCCCAGCGCCTGCTCCCTCCGGCAGATTTAGGGTTGTCTTTTTGGGGTCTCCAGGGGTTTTGGGGTCTCTAGATGCAGCTCTCGCCCCCAGCCCTGCCCTTCTCCAGGCTCCGCAGTCTCCTGCCCAGCGCCTGCTCCCTCCGGCCGTGCTGTCTCCGCAGCGCTCCCGCCTGAGCCTCCAGGCGCCGCAGCTGCTCCGCCTGCTTGCGCCGAGCGCCGCGGTACGCCAGAGCCAGCGCGCTGCGGGACACCATCGGCATCCGAATCGAGCCGAGCCGAGCCGGGCCGGGGAACCGGGATGGGGAGAGAGGGGAGCCGGGGGAGAGGGGAGTCAGGGAGTTCGGGGGGTCTGGGGAGTCAGGGGGGTCGGGGGTTTGGGGGAACGAGGGGATTCGGGGGAGCAAAGGGAGCCAGGGTGGCTGGAGTTTGGTGTTCGGGGAGGCAGGGGGTTCGGGGGAACGGGCAGAGTCAGGGGAGCAAAGGGAGTTAGGAGAGCGAGGGGAGTCAGGGGTTTGGAGAGTCAGGGGGTTCGGTGGGTCAGAGGAGGAAAGGGAGTCGCGGGGCTGAGGGGACACAGGGGACACGGGAGATCCAGGGCCTCCAGGGGACTTAGGGGACACAGGGGATCTAGGGGACACGGAATATCCAGGGGATCATCCAAGGGGCATAGGAGACACATGGAACCAACGGGATCCCGGGGACCCAAGGGACCCAGGGGTCACAGGACACTCAGGACATCCAGGGGACACCGGGAACCCCAAGGGATCCGAGGAACACAGGACATCCAGGGGACCCAGGGGACCGAGGGACTCAGGGGACACAGGGCACTCAGGGGACACAGGGGACTGAGGGGGTCCCAAGGGCCACCGCCCCCAGCGCGGGTGCCACATGCCCACCTGTGCGCCTGGAAGAGCTCCGTGGTGACAGCGACACTCCGCGCCTGCTGGGCACGGCTGGCGGCGCTGCCATGCTCCAGGGACAGCGCCAGCTCCTGGGCACGGCCACGCAGCTCCTCCGTCCTGGGGACACCCGTGCCACCATCCTGTGCCACCAGGGCCACCGGAGCCACCAGTGCCAGCAGTGGCCCTCCCAGCACCATTCCCATTCCCACACCATTCCTGATCCCACTCCATCCCAATCCCTCACCATTCCCAGTCCCACCCCCTTCCCATCCCCATCCCCATTCCCATTCCCATTCTCACCCCATTCCCATCCCCATTCCCATTCCCATTCCCACCCCATTCCCATTCCCACCCCATCCCCATTCCCATTCCCATTCTCACCCCATTCCCATCCCCATCTCCATTCCCATTCCCATCCCCATTCCCACCTGGCCCAGATTCGGATCAGCTCCTCCCTGGTCCTCTCCGGATCCGGAGGATTCCACGGAGCCATCGCTGCCCGGCGGCCGATCCGCACCTCCTGCCCAGATTTCGGGGGGATCAACTCCCCCATCCCTCTGGATATTCCCCCCAAGACCCCCAAGGATCCTCCCTACCTCCTCGCTGGAGCTGCCGGAGCTGCTGGAGGATCCATCCCAGTCCCGATTATCCCGATTATCCCGATGCTCCCGGTCCCGCTGCAGGTGCAGGAGCAGCAGGCGCAGCGCGGCTTCCCTCGGTCCCTGCCCGGCCAGCTGCACCTCCAGGCTGCGCTTCTCCCGCTCGGCCAGCTGCAGCTTTGTCCGCAGCTCCGCCATGGCCTCCTGGGGACAGCGGGGACAGCACGGAGCGGGGAAACTGAGGCACGGGGCGGCTGACTCGTGGGGAGGGGTCGGGGTGGGATTTAGGGTGGGATCTGGGCTGGGATTTAGGGATGGATCCACGGTGGGATCCAGGATGGGATTAGAGATCCAGGCAGAGATCCAGG
>NC_139508.1:1520764-1657889 GCF_008360975.1 Lichenostomus cassidix | reverse complement strand
AAAAACTGCAGGATTTTGGGGATAAAAACTGCAGGATTTTGGGGAGAAAAACTGCAGGATTTTGGGGAGAAAAACTGCAGGATTTTGGGGAGAAAAACTGCAGGATTTTGGGGAGAAAAACTGCAGGATTTTGGGGAGAAAAACTGCAGGATTTTGGGGAGAAAAACTGCAGGATTTTGGGGAGAAAAACTGCAGGATTTTGGGGAGAAAAACTGCAGGATTTTGGGGAGAAAAACGGCAGGATTTTGGGGAGAAAAACGGCAGGATTTTGGGGAGAAAAACGGCAGGATTTTGGGGAGAAAAAACTGCAGGATTTGGGGGAAAAAACTGCAGGATTTGGGGGAAAAAACTGCAGGATTTTGGGGATAAAAACTGCAGGATTTGGGGGAAAAACCACGTGGGATTGGGGGAAAAACTGCGGGATTTGGGGAGAAAAACCACTTGGGATTTGGGGAGAAAACCACGGGATTTGGGAGAAAAAACCCTGGGATTTTGGGGAAAAACCTCGGGATTTGGGGATAAAACCTGCAGGATTTTGGGGATAAAAACTGCAGGATTTGGGGGAAAACCACGTGGGATTTGGGAATAAAAAACTGCGGGATTTGGGGAAAACCCACATGGGATTTGGGGACAAAACCCTGGGATTTGGGGAAAAAAAACCTTGGATATCATTATCAGGGTTTTGCCATTTTTAGGGATTTTTGCACTGGGGACACTTGTGGTGTCATTGGGGTTAAACCGTGGTGGCTTTGGCATTGTCACCTTCCTGTCCCCACCCCGGGATTGGGGAGAAAACCACGGGATTTGGAGAAAAACCTTGGGATTTGGGAAAAAACCCTGGGGTTTGGGGAAAAAAAACTGGGATATCATTATCAGGGATTTGTCATTTTTAGGGATTTATAGTTTTTAGGGATTTTTGCATTGGGAAGTGAGGGGAGAACTGGGATGGGGAAATGGGATCAGGGGAAATGGGATTGGGGGAAATAATGGGATCAGCCAGAACCCTCAGGACCCCACATCTCCCAAATTTTGGGGGAATCCCATAGATTTTCCTGGCATTTCTGGCTCACCTCGGGACAAAACCTCTTCCTCCACGTTGTCATCCTCACTGAAGTCGATGTAAGCCTCGAGGTGAGCCAGAGCCTGGGGTGGGAAAAATAAACAATAAATAAAAAATAATTTTAAAAAAAATAATTATTTAATAAAAATAAAATATAATAATATTTTCCATTATTATAATAATATAAGTATTACAATAATACATTAAAATATATAATTTTAAAAATAATTATTTAATAAAAATAAAATATAATAATATTTTCCATTGTTATAATAATATAAGTATTATAATAATACATTAAAATAGAGCAGGAGTGGAGAAAAAATAAAGTGGGGAAATAATAAAAAATAAATCATAAATAATAAATAAATAAGGCAGGAAGTGGGGGAAAAATCAAGTGGGGTGAAAATAAAGTAGGGGAGGAAAAAAGTGGGGAAGGAATCAATAAAGTGGGGAAAAAAAAAAAAGTGGGGGGAAAAAATGAGGGAAAAAATGGGGGAAAAATAAAGTGGGGGGGAAAAGTGGGGAAGGTGGGTGAAGTGCTGTGACCACTCAGTGACCCCCAGGGGACACTCGGTGACCACCAGGGGACACTTGTGGCTACCAGGACACACTTGGTGACCAGCAGGGGACACTCGGTGACCAGCAGAGGGAAAAAAAAAGTGGGGAAAGTGCCACATCCCCGAGGCTATGACCACTCAGGGACCACCAGGGGACAGTCAGTGACCACCACGGGACACTTGATGACCACCAGGGGACACTCAGTTACCACCAAGGGGAAAAAAAAGTGGGCAAAGTGGGTAAAGTGCTCTGTCCCCAAGGTGGTGACCACCAGATGACACTCGGTGACCACCAGGGGACACTCGATTACCACCAGGGGACACTCAGTGACTCCCAGGGGACACTTGGTGACCAGCAGGGGGAAAAAAAGCGCTGCATCCCCAAGGCTGTGACCACTCGGTGACCCCCAGGACACACTCAGTGACCCCCCAGGGGACACTCAGTGACCCCCCAGGGGGGAAAAAAGGTGGGGAAAGTGCCGCATCCCCAAAGCTGTGACCACTCAGGGACCACTAAGGGACACTCAGTGACTACCAGGGGACACTCAGTGACCACCAGGGGACGCTCAGTGACCACCAGGGGACGCCCAGTGACCACCAGGGGACGCCCAGTGACCACCAGGGGACACTTGTGGGTACCAGGGCACACTCTTTGACCACCAGCTGACACTCAATGACCACCAGCTGACACTCAATGACCACCAGCTGACACTCAGTGACCCCCAGGCACACTCAGTGACCCCCAGGGGACACTCGATGACCACCAGGGCACACTCAGTGACCACCAGGGCACACTCAATGACCCCAGCTGACCCTCCATCCATCCCACCTGGGTGAGCTGGTGGCTCCAGTGGCCGTAGAGCTGGCCCAGCTGGCCGTCCAGCTGGCGGATGGCCTGGCGCCGCTGCGCCTCGGTCTGGGCGGCGATCAGGTCCCGCAGCCCTTCGGCCGCCGGCAGGTCCAGCTTGCCGTGCCGGAACGCCCGGCGGGTGAACTCCCCCGGCTCGGCCGGCCGGAGACCCGGGAGACGGCCTGGGGGAAATAAAGGGGTTGGGATCCTAAAAGGATTGGAGAATGGGGTTGGGGGGGAGGTTGCGGGATCCTAAAAGGGGATGGGGGAATGGGACTGGGGGGAATGGGAAGGGGAGGGTTGGGATCCCAAAGGACAGGGAATGGGATTGGGGTGAAAAGGGATTGGGGAGGGAGTTTGGGATCCCAAAAGGATGGGGGAAATGCGGTTGGGGGGAATGGGGTTGGAGAGGGAGTTTGGGATGCTGGAGGGACGGGGAAATGGGGTTAGGGAGGGAGGTTGGGATCCCAAAAGGGAAGGGGAATGGGATTGGGGGAATGGGATTGGGGGGAATGGGATTGGGGGAATGGGATTGGGGGAGAGTTTGGGATGCCAAAGGGATGAGGGAAATGGGGTTGGGGGAGGTTGGGATCTAAAAGGGATGGGGGAATGGGACTGGGATTGGGGATGGAGGTTGGGATCCCAAAGGACAGGGGAATGGGATTGGGAGATGGGACTGGGAGGGAGTTTGGGATCCCAAAGGAAGGGGAGAATGGGATTGGGGTGAAAAGGGATTGGGGAGGGAGTTTGGGATCACAAAGGGATGGGGAATGGGATTTGGGGGGAATGGGACTGGGGAGGGAGTTTGGGATCCCAAAAGGATGGGGGAATGGGATTGGGGGAATAGGACTGGGGGGGGAATGGGACTGGGGGAGTTTGGGATCCAAAAGGATGGAAATGGGGTTGGGGAGGGTTAAGGAGGGAGTTTGGGATCCCAAAGGAAGGGAATGGGATTGGGGGAATGGGAGTTTGGGATGCTGGAGAGATGGGGAAATGGGATTGGGGGGAATGGGGTTGGGGAGGGAGTTTGGGATCACAAAGGGATGGGGAATGGGATTTGGGGGGAATGGGACTGGGGAAGGAGTTTGGGATCCCAAAAGGATGGAAATGGGATTGGAAACGGGATTGGGGAAAAAGGGGTTGGGGGAGGTTGGGATCCAAGGATGAAATGGGGTTGGGAGGAATGGGATTGGGGAGAAAAGGGATTGGGGGAAATGGGATTTGGGGGAAATGGGACTGGGGAGAGTTAGAGAGGGAGTTTGGGATCCCAAAAGGATGGGGAATGGGACTGGGGCTAATGGGACTGGGGGAATGGGACTGGGGGAGTTTGGGATCCCCCAAAGGATGGGGAAATGGGGCTGGGGAATGGGATTGGGGAGGGAGTTTGGGATGCTGGAGGGACAGGGAAATGGGGTTATGGAGGGGAGGGTTGGGATCCCAAAAGGAAGGGGGAATGGGGTTGGGGAGGGGAGTTTTGGGATCACAAAGGGATGGAAATGGGATTGGGGGAAACGGGATTGGGGAGAAAAGAGATTGGGGAGGAGGTTGGGATCCCAAGGATGGAAATGGGGTTTGGAGGAATGGGATTGGGGAGAAAAGGGATTGGGGAAATGGGATTTGGGGGAAATGGGACTAGGGAGAGTTGAGAAGTTTGGGATCCCAAGGATGGGGGAATGGGACTGGGGGGGGAATGGGACTGGGGAGTTTGGGATCCCAAAAGGATGGGGGAATGGGATTGGGGGGAATGGGATTTGGGGGTAATGGGGTTGGGGGCAATGGGATTGGGGGCAAAAGGGACTGGGGAGGGAGGTTGGGATCCCAAAAGGATGGGGGGAATGGGACTGGGGAGGGTTAGGGAGGGAATTTGGGATCCCGAAAGGATGGGGGAAATGGGATGGGGAGGATCAGGTAGGACCTTTGGGAACCCAAAGGGATGGGGGAAAGCTCACCAAGTCCCCACAGCATCCCTGAGGATCGGGATGGGACGGGAAAGGGGCAGGATGGGATGGAAAAGGATCAGAATTTGATGGAAAAAGGGTCAGGATGGGATGGAAAAAGGGTCAGGATGGGATGGAAAAAGGCTCAGGATGGGATGGAAAAAGGCTCAGGATGGGATGGAAAAAGGCTCAGGATGGGATGGAAAGAGGGTCAGGATGGGATGGAAAGAGGGTCAGGATGGGATGGAAAGAGGGTCAGGATGGGATGGAAAGAGGGTCAGGATGTTTTTGGGGCTCACCCAGTGCCCACAGCACCCTGAGGGGCTGGATGGGATGGGAAAGGATCAGGATATGATGGAAAAAGGGTCAAGATATGATGGAAAAGGATCGGGATTTGACGGGAAAGGATCAGGATGGGACAGAAAAGGACCAGGATTTGACAGAAAAGGATTGGGATTTGATGGAAAAAGGGTCAGGATGGGATGGAAAAGGATTGGGATTTGATGGAAAAAGGGTCAGGATGGGATGGAAAAGGATTGGGATTTGATGGAAAAAGGGTCAGGATGGGATGGAAAAGGATTGGGATTTGATGGAAAAAGGGTCAGGATGGGATGGAAAAGGATTGGGATTTGATGGAAAAAGGGTCAGGATGGGATGGAAAAGGATTGGGATTTGATGGAAAAAGGGTCAGGATGGGATGGAAAAGGATTGGGATTTGATGGAAAAAGGGTCAGGACATTTTGGGGCTCACCCAGCACCCGCAGCACCCAGAGGGGCTGGATGGGACGGGAAAGGATCGGGATTTGATGGAAAAAGGATCAGGATTTGACGGGAAAGGATTGGGATTTGATGGAAAAAGGGTCAGGACATTTTGGGGCTCACCCAGGGCCCGCAGCACTCCGCTGACCACCGCCGGCCCCCCGTGCACGTGCAGCTCGGCACAGTCCTCCCCGGTGAAGCTGTGGGGTCCTGTGGGGACAGGGTGACCCCAAAAGGGGATTGGGGAGCTTCGGGAGAGACCCTTCCCCAGGATCTGTGGGACTGGGGGCAGTGCTGACCCCAAACCCAAATGGGTCTATGGGATTGGGGCAGTGCTGACCCTGACCCCAAATGGATTTATGGGATTGGGGCAGTGCTGACCCCAAACCCAAATGGATCTATGGGATTAGGGCAGTGCTGACCTCAATCCCAAATGGATCTATGGGATCAGGACAGCACTAACCCCGACCCCAAAAAGACCTATGAGATCGGCATGGAGCGGGTAGCGCTGCCCCCGACCCCAAACGGATCTATGGGATTGGGGCAGCAGTGACTCTGACCCCAAACAGATCTATGGGATTTGGGCAGTGCTCTGACCCTAATCCCAAATGGATCTATGGGATCGGGGCAGTGCTGACCCCAACCCCACATGGATCTATGGGATCAGCATGAAAGGGGCAGTGCTGACCCCAAACCCAAATGCATTTATGGGATCAGGGCAGAGGGGGCAGCACTGACCCTGACCCCAAACAGATCTATGGGATTAGGGCAGCACTGACCCTGACCCCAACGCCAAACGGATCTATGGGATCGGTGCAGAGGGGGCAGCGCTGACCCCAAATTGATCTATGGGATTAGGGCAGCACTGACCCCAACCCCAAACGGATCTATGGAATCAGCATGGAAGGGGACAGCACTGACCCCGACCCCAAATGGATCTATGGGATCAACACAGAGTGGACAGCACTAACCCCAACCCCAACTGGATCCCAGGCAAACCAGACCCCCCAAAACCCCACACCCACACCCACCCCCAAACCCCACACCCACCCCCCAAAACCCACAACCACTCCCCAAAACCACCCCCCAAAACCCCACAGCCACCCCCAAACCCCACCCCCCACCCCCAAAACCCCACACCCACCCAAACCCCAAATCACCCCCAAAACCCCATAACCACCCCAAAACCCACACCCCCCCCAAAACCCCACACCCACCCCCCAAAACCCCCCAAAACCCCACACCCACCCCAAGCCCCACCTGGGAACCACACCACCAGGCCGCGGTCGAGGGTCTCGGCGCTCTGGGGGTCTCGGATCCTGCGCAGGGTCAGCACCCGGGCCGGGGGGGTTCTGGGGGTCCCGGTGAGGCTCTGCAGAGCCCCCCGGCTGCCGGGGCCGCTGGCTCGGATCACTGCCACCCCACAGCGGCCCGGGGCCGAGGAGAGAGCGAAGATGGTGTCACCTGCCCCCGGTGACACTGCCGGTGACACTGCCGAGCTGAGCGGGCGACACCACCTGGGTGGGGAGGGGTGGGGGTCAGGGAGGGACAGGGAGAGACGGGGGAGGTGGGACAGGTGGGACCCCTCCCCAAATATGCACCCTGCCCAGGTGAGACCCTAACCCAAATACTCACCCTCCCCAGGTGAGACCCTTCCCCAAATATTCAGCCTCCTCAGGTGAGACCCCTCCCCAAATATCCACCCTTCCCAAATATTCAGCCTCCCCAAATATTCACCCTCCCCAGGTGCGACCCCTCCTCAGGTCCTTCCCTTTTACAGGTACCCCCTCCCCAGGTGAGACCCCTCCCCAAATATTCACCTTCCACAGGTATTCCCCTCTCCAGGTACTCCCTCTCCTCACCCACACTCCCTCTCCAGGTACCCCCCTTTTGCAGGTAACCCCTTCCCCAGGTGAGACCCCTCCCCAAATATTCACCCTCCGCAGGTACATCCCCTCCCCAGGTATTTCCATCACTGCTCACCCCCTCCCCAGGTCCTCCCCTTTCACAGACACTCCCCTCCCCAGGTGAGACCCCTCTCCAGGTACTCCCCCTCCCCAGGTTATCCCCCTCCCCACCCACCCCTCCCAGGTCCTCCCCTCCCCAGGTGAGACCCCTCCCCAAATATTCACCGTCCCCCGATCCTCCCCCTCCTCAGGTCCTCCCCTTTCGCAGGTACTCCCCTCCCCAGGTGGGACCCTTCCTCTCCCCTCCCCAGCTACCCTCCTTTCACAGGTACTCCCCCTCCCCAGCTCCCCCTCTCCCCACGCCCCCGCCCCACCAGCTCCCCACTCACGACACCCCACCCGCTGCCCCCCGAGCCCCCCGCTGTCCCCTGTCCCTGTCACCTGCCCCGCGCCACCCTGACCGCCCCGCGCAGCGCCATGCCGCCCTTGGCGCGCCCCAGGCTCCGCCCACCGCGCCACGCCATTGGTCAGAACCCACCGCGGGGCGGGGCTAAGGCGGGGACTCCACCTCTGATTGGTCAGCGGGCAGTACTGGCAGCGCACCGCCTTCACCGCTCCCGCCTATCGACGCATGCTATTGGTCAATGCTCAGTGAGGGGCGGGGTTAAGGTGAAACGCGGGTTTTGATTGGTTAATAGGCAAACATGGCGGCGCGCTGGTGAAGCAGCCAGGCCTGGCGGTTCCGCCCGGCGATTCCCGGGGGTTCCTGCGGGTTTTTCGGGGTCCCTCTGCCCGCAACCCCCGGGCTTGTCCCGCAATACCTGCGGGGTCACAGTTTAGTTCTTCTCGGTGTTTAACAGGTGCTGGGAAAATCACCCTAAAAATCACCCTAAAAATCACCCCAAAAATCACCCTAAAAATCACCCCAAAAAATCACCCTAAAAATCACCCCAAAAATTCACCCTAAAAATCACCCCAAAAATTCACCCTAAAAATCACCCCAAAAAATCACCCTAAAAATCACCCTAAAAGTATCACCCTAAATATCTCCCAAAAAAATCAGCCTAAATATCACCCTAAAGACCACCCCAAAAAATCACCCTAAAAATCTCCCCAAAAATCATCCTAAAAATTACCCCAGAAATCACCCTAAAAATATCACCCTAAAAAAAATCACCCTAAAAATCACCCCAAAAATCACCCTAAAAATCTCCCCAAAAATCACCCCCAAAATCACCCCAAAAATCACCCTAAAAATCACCCCAAAAATCACCCCCAGCGCCACAGGGGATCCCCGTGTCCCCCCCAGAGCTGGGGATCCCCGTGACAACTTGGGGACACCCCCACGACACCCCCACCCCCTCCCTTGTCCCTCCTGCAGCCACCGCTGTCCCCGTGCCGCGCGGGGGGATGTCGCTTGTCCCCAACCCTGCGGTGTCCCGGAGCTCCGGGGGGGTTTGGGGGGTCCCTGTAGGACCCCCGGGGGTTGTGGGATGACGGGGATCCCCCAAAATACACCCCCCGAGAGAGCCGAACGGGAGGCGCGGCCGCCCGAGCGCTCCGAGCGCTCCGTGAACCACAGAAATGATCGGGAGGAGCGTCACGGCGCGGCGGGCGGCGTTAGCCCGGATCGCGGGGCTCTGGCTGCAGCCCAGCCCAGCCCAGCCCGCTCCCTTTGCTTCATCCCCTTCCTATTCCTGCATCCCGCTCCGCATCCCGTTCCTATTCCTGCATCCCGCATCTAATCCCGTTCCTATTCCTGCATCCCATTCCTGCATCCCATTCCGCATCCCAGTCCTGCCTCCCGCATCTCATCCCGTTCCTATTCCTGCATCCCGCATCCCAGTCCACATCTCATTCCTCCATCCCGCTCCGCATCCCGCATCCCATTCCTGCATCCCATCCGGCAATCCGCTCCCATTCCTGCATCCTGCTCTGCATCCCGCTCCGCATCCCGCACCCCGCATCCCCTTCCTGCATCCCACATCCCATTCCTCCATCCCGCTCCGCATCCCTTATCCCATTCCTGCATCCCATTCCTGCATCCCATTCCTGCATCTCATTCCTGCATCCCATCCCGCTCCGCATCCCATCCCGCTCTGCATACCGCATCCCATCCCGCTGCCATTCCTGCATCCCGCATCCCATCCCGCTCCGCATCCTGCTCTGCATCCCATTCCGCTCCCATTCCTACAGCCCATTCCTGCATCCCGCTCCTCATCCCGCATCCCATCCCGCTCTCATTCCTGCATCCCGCTCCTCATCCCATCCCACATCCCATCCCACATCCCATCCTGCTCCTCACCCCGCATACCAGCCTGCATCCCATTCCTGCATCCCATTCCTGCATCCCATCCCGCTCCGCATCCCATCCTGCTCCCATTCCTGCATCCTGCTCTGCATCCCGCTCCTCATCCCGCTTTGCATCCCGCTCTGCATCCCATCCCACATCCCATCCTGCTCCTCATCCTGCATCCCATTCCTGCATCCCATTCCTGCATCCCATTCCTGCATCCCGCTCCGCATCCCTTATCCCATTCCTGCATCTCATTCCTGCATCCCATTCCTTCATCCCGCTCCGCATCCCGCATCCCATCCCGCTCCTCATCCCGCACCCCGCATCCCATTCCTGCATCCCATCCCGCTCCCATTCCTGCATCCTGCTCCTCATCCCGCATCCCACCCTTTATCCACCGCCCCATCCCTGTCCCCATCCCTTCCCCGTCCGTACAGGCAGGGATAGACAGGGATACAGGCTGAGATAGACCGGGATACAGGCTGGGATAGGCAGGGATTGACAGGGATACAGGCGGGATACAGGCTGGGATAGGCAGGGATACAGGCAGGGATAGACAGGGATACAGGCAGGGATAAACCGGGATACAAGCAGGGATAAACCGGGACACAGGCTGGGATAGACCAGGATACAGGCAGGGATAAACCGGGATACAGGCAGGGATAGACAGGGATACAGGCTGGGATAGACCGGGATATAGGCTGGGATAGGCAGGGATACAGGCTGGGATAGACCGGGATACAGGCTGGGATAGACCAGGATATAGGCTGGGATAGGCAGGGATACAGGAGGGATACAGGCTGGGATAGGCTGGGATAGAGGCTGGGATAAACTGGGATAAACAGGGATACAGGCATGGATACTGGCAGGGATACAGTCTGGGATAGAGGCTGGGATAGACTGGGATAGAGGCTGGGATAAACCGGGATACAGGCAGGGAATCACACTGCGATACAGGCTGGGATAAACTGGGATACAGGCAGGGATAGACAGGGATACAGGCAGGGAAGACTGGGATAGACAGGGATACAGGATGGGATACAGGCATGGAATCACACTGGGTTACAGTCAGGGATGCAGGCATGGAATCAATGGAATCACCCCGGGATGCAGGCAGGGATAGACCGGGATAGATCTAGGATAGACTGGGATACAGGCTGGGATAAATTGGGATAAATCGGGATACAGGCAGGGATACAGGCACGGAATCCCCCCGGGATGCAGGCAGGAATGCTGCCCAGGACACCAGAATTCCCAGGATACCAGAGACTACCAACACCACCTGCCCTGCTAAATCCCTATGGATCCCCCCAGACCCCCAGACCCCCCAGACCCCCCATCCTCCAGATCTGGGATTTTCCAGTTATTCCCAACCCTCGGATTCTCAGCCAGACCCCCCATCCTCCAGATCTGGGATTTTCCAGAGTTATTCCCAATCCTCGGATGCTCTGCACCCCCTGCCAGGCCTGCTCCCCCCCCAGCTGCCCCCTCCCCACCTTTGCACCCCATTTTTCCCGAGCCCCCCACTCTCCCTAGCCAGGCACAATTCCCAGGCCCGGGAGAGGCTCCAGCCTGTCCCCTGTCCCCAGCCGAGGTGACAGCGGCGGGGACAGCTCCGGGTGGCACCAAGGAGCCGCGCTGGCACAGAGCCCCCGCCCCAAAATAGCCGCGGGAGGGGAGGGGGAGAGGCACGGCGGTGCCCCCCACCCCAATTCCCGCTTCCAGGGGGGGTCACCTGCATCCCGAGCCGGGCAGAACCCTCTGGAATTTTGGGGGGACTGCGTGGGATCCCCCCAGGGTGGGGGGGCCGGTCGGGGGGGGAGGGGGTCACCCGAAATGTCAGCAGGGCTCGAGTTACCGGTCACCCCCCCGCCGGGCTCCGCCCCACCGGGGGGTACCGGGGGGCACGAGGGGACACTTGGGGACAGCGCTGGGGACAGGCAGAGCGAGGGGGGGTGGGGATGTAGGGGGGTGGCGACATGACGGGGGGGTGACGACACACCGCGGGGACACCCCGGGGGGACACCGGCGGGCATCGCCGCCCCCCCCGGGACCCCCCCAGCCGGGGCGCGGCCGGACACGCGTGGCCGGTGCGGCGGGCGCTGGGGAGCCGCGGCCAACCAGAGCATTAAACCGGAGCTCGGGCTGCGCTCCGCCGCCTTTGTCCCTCCTCCCCGCCCGGCAGCGGCACCGGCACCGGCAGCGGCACCGGCGGCTGCACCGGCGGCCCCGGCGGCCCCATGCACCGCTCCCCGCCGCGCCCCGCACCATGCCCGAGCCGCCGGCCGCAGCGCAGGACGGCGAGCGGCCCCGGCGGGCCCCGGCCGCGGAGGAGCGAGCGGAACCGGCTGCTCCCACCGGCGTGCTGGGTACGGGGGGACCGGGCGGGGATTGCGGGAGGAACCGGGAAGGCCCCGGGGGGAGCACCGGCAGGGTGGGGGGGCTCGGTGGCTGCGGCTGGCTGCGGATGCGGCTCGCCGGGATGCGGCTGGCCGGGATGGCCGGGGGGGTGTCGGGGCTACCGGGGGAGCTCGGAGCATCGCCCCGGTACAGCTCCGGGACCACCGGGACGGTTAGGAGCATCATCCCGGCACCGCCCCGGGAGCACCGGGGTACCCCCGAGTGTCCCCCAGCCCCATAACGGGGCTTCTGGGGGTCTCTGGGGAGCGCGGCCGTGTCGGTGTCACCCCCCGCGACAGCTCCGCGTCCCCCCGGGATGGGATTCGCCACCAGCTCGGTGTCCCCCTCGTACCGGTGACACCCCCAGCGTCACCCCCCCGCGTCACCCCCACCCCGGGCCGGTGTTTCGTGTCCCCCCCGCCCAGCCCCGCGTCCCCCCGGCACGACAGGGGGGTGGCGCAGCTCGCAGCCTTTGTGTCGCTGTCCCCACGTTGCCGTTGGGGTGTCCCCCCCGCCAAGGAGTGGCGCTGGGCCAGGTGCCACCCCCCGGCTGAGGTGGCCTCGGCCGGAGGGGGGAGGTGACAAGGCCTGCCGTGGCACCGAGCGGGACTCGTGGCGGAGGTGGCTGACCCACTTCGTGTCCCCCCCGGTACGCTCGGGCCCCCCGGGCTCGGTGGCGGTGGCCGCACGCCGCAGCTGCGGTGACCTTAGCCCGGGAGCCAAGGTGAGCGGCGCCGCCGGGGACTCGCGGGGACAAGCGGGGTGGCACCGCGCTCTCCGACCCCTCAGGGCCACCGCGGGGGTGGCACCGTGCTGTCCCCGGGGACAGCGGGGTGAAAGGGTCGCGTGCTTGGAGTGGGGTGAGGGTGGCGGTCACCCCAGTTTGGGGACAGCGGGGACCCTCTTTTCCCGTGACCTTGGGCGGGAAACCCCCCACGCCCCCGGGGTGGGCACTGCCCGGTGGCACAGGCGGGTGGCAGTGTCGCCGCTGTCCCTGCCCGCCGTTGGGCCCCGCAGGCGCCACCCGCGCCGGGTGCCACCGCTGCCCGCGGGACATAAATAATGCAGGGAGGGTGAGCTCAGCCCGCGGCGTCACCCAGCGCCAGCTGCCCGGCCACGGTGGCACTGCCACTGCTGCCAGGGTGGCACGGCCAGTGCCGCCAGAGTGGCATGGCCAATGCCACCAGAGTGACATGGCCATCACCACCAGAGTGACAGGGCCATCAACGCCAGAGTGGCATGGCCGTCGCAGCCAGAGTGGCACGGCCACTGCCACCAGGGTGGCATGGCCACCACTGCCGGTGTCCGGTGCCCAGGGGACACCCTGGTGGCCCTGCAGCCTGAGATCCCAATGCCCTGGCACCCTAATGGCCTGGCACCCTGGGACCCCAATATCCCACCACCCTGATATCCCAACATCCCAATACCCTGCTATCCCAAAACCCCAACATCCCAACATCCCAACACCCTGATATCCCAACACCCAGATATCCCAATACCCTGATATTCCCAACACCCTGATACCCCAGCATCCCAACACCCTGATATCCCAATACCCCAACACCCTGATATCCCAATATCCCAACATCCCAACACCCTGATATCCCAATATCCCAACATCCCAACACCCTGATATCCCAACACCCTGATACCCCAACACCCTGATATCCCAACATCCCAACACCCTGATATCCCAATATCCCAATACCCCAACACCCTGATATCCCAACATCCCAACACCCCAAATTCCTAATACCCCAACATCCCAATATGCTGATATCCCAATACCCTGATATCCCAACACCCCAACATCCCAATACCCTGGCACCCCAGCACCCTGATACCCCAACATTCCAACACCCTGATATCCCAATATCCTGGCATCCCAACACCCTGATATCCCAGCACCCTAACACCCTGTCACTGCAGCACCCTGATACCCTGACATCCCAATACCTCGGCACCCTGATACCCCAAAACCCCAACACCCAGGCACCCCAACACCCCTGCACCCTGACACCCTATCCCAGGACCTGATACCCCGACATTCCAATACTCTGATACTCTAATATCCCAATACCCTGATACCCCAACCGTCTGATATCCCAAAACCCTGATACCCCAACACCCTGATATCCCAGAACCCCAAAACCCTGATACTCTAATACCCAAACACCCTGATATCCCAGAACCCCAAACCCCTGAAACCCTAATACCCCAAGACCCTGATATCCTGGCACCCCAACATCCCAATACCCTGGCACCCCAGCACCCTGACACCCCAACATCCTAATACCCTGATATC
The DNA here is from genome assembly GCF_008360975.1 of Lichenostomus cassidix. Lineage (NCBI taxonomy): Eukaryota > Metazoa > Chordata > Aves > Passeriformes > Meliphagidae > Lichenostomus > Lichenostomus cassidix. The sequence goes on along the minus strand of NC_139508.1, from coordinate 1,643,815 downwards.
CCAGCATCCCAAAACCCTGATACCCCAACACCCTGATATCCCAGAATCCCCAAACCCTAATACCCTAATACCCCAAAACCCTGATATCCTGGCACCCCAACACTTCATCACCATGGCACCCCAAACCCCTGATACCCTGGCATCCCAAATACCCTGGGACCCCAAAACCCTGATACCTTGGCATCCCAAAACCCTGATACGCTGGCATCCCAAAACCCTGATACCCTGGCATCCCAAATACCCTGGGACCCCAAAACCCTGATACCCTGGCACCCCAACATCCCAACACCCTGGCATCTCAGCACCCTGCTCCCCCTGCACCCCAAAACCTCGCCACCCGATTACCCACACCGAGCAGCACACTGCCATGCCCAGGCCCGGTGTCACCGCGGGGGTGGCAGCCCGGCAGCCTGGCACTGTCCCCAAGTGCCACCCACGGCTTGGGGACAGCACAGCCTTTCAGAGCTCCCCGGGGCGGTTTGTGGGGTCACGGCGGAGATGTTGGGGTGCAATCAGCGCTTAGGCATTTCCTGTTTTCCCGGCGTTTCCGGTACCCCGAGCCCTTCCCTGCCCCGGGGCACCGGGAGTGGCGGCGACATCCCTGCCGGGGAGGGGACAGCGAGGGGACAGCGAGGCGGGGAGGCGACAAACGGGGTCCCAACGCCACCGGGGATCTCCATCCCGGCCGAGGAGGGGACACTGAGGGGACAGCGAGGAGGGGACAGCGAGGGGACACCGAGGAGGGGAAGTGACAATCGGGGTCCCAACGCCACCTGGGACCCCCATCCCGGCCGAGGAGGGGACAGCGAGGCGGGGAGGCCACAAACGGGGTCCCAACGCCACCGGAGATCTCCATCCTGCCATCCTCGGGGGGATTTTTTTGGGATTTTTCCCCCCGGTGCCCACCGGGCAGGCGACTTGGGGACACCGGGCACGGCGACAGCGCGTCCCACCCGCGGGGTGGCACTCTGGGGACAGTCCCCATCCCACCTCGGCGCGGCGGCGCGGTTTCCATGGAAACCGGCTGCTTTTTTTTGCTTTTTTTTTTTCCCCGTTTTTCCTGCGGTTCTCCATCCCTCGCAGCCGCGGCCCTGCCGGGGGGCGCCGGCAGGAGGTGAGGGGACTTTGGGGTGACACCCCGCGACATTCGGCACCTCGGGGGTGGCGGGACGCGCTGGCTGCTCCTCCCCGCAGCTGTCGGGGGTGGTTTTTTTGGGATCTGCCGGTGGAGAAATCCGATCCCGGGGCGGTGTCGCCGCTGTGACCTGTGCGTGGCCGCTTGGGGACAACCGGGGACGCGTCCTGCGGCCATCCCGGGATTTTTGGGATCTATTTCCCGGGGATTTTGATGGATTCCCGGGGATTTTGGTCCGTTCCCGGCAGATAAACTCTTCGGGAAGAGGTTGCTCCAGGCCGGGCGCTACATCATGTCCCACAAGGCCTGGATGAAAACGGTGCCCACCGAGAACTGCGATGTGCTCATGACATTCCCGGGTAGGGATGGGACATCGGGATTGGGATGGGGCTGGGAAATTGGGATTGGGGGTGTGGGTGGGGAAAGGGGTTGGGGATGGGGCAGAAAGTGGGATTGGGATGGGGCCGGGAAAATCGGGATTGGGATGGGGCAGGAAATTGGGATTGGGGTGTGTTTGGGAAAATCGGGATTGGGGTGGGTGTGGGTGGGGAAAGAGGGGTTGGGATGGGGCCGGGGAAAATCGGGATTGGGATGGGGCAGGGAAATTGGGATTGGGGTGTGTTTGGGAAAATCGGGATTGGGATGGGGCAGGGGAAAATCGGGATTGGGGTGGGTGTGGGTGGGGAAATCGGGATTGGGATGGGGCCGGGGAAATCGGGATTGGAATGTGTTTGGGAAAATATGGGATTGGGTGGATGTGGCTGGGAAACCGGGACTGTGGTGTGTCTGGGAAAATCGGAATTGGGATGCATTCGGGAAATCGGGATTGGGATGTGTTTGGAGAAAATCGGGATTGGGATGGGGCAGGGGAAATTGGGGTTGGGGTGGGTGTGGAAAGAGGGATTGGGATGGGGCTGGGGAAACCGGGATTGGGATGTGGCTAGGAAAGTGGGATTGAGATGTGTTTGGGGAAACCAGGATTAGGGTGGATGTGGCTGGGAAACCAGGATTGGGGTGTGCCTGGGAATATCGGGAATGGGATGTGTTCAGGAAAATTGGGATGGGGTGGATGTGGCTGGGGAAAATTGGGACTGGGAAGTGTTCAGGGAAGGTGGGATTGGGGTGTGTGTGGGGAAACCGGAATGTGGGATGTGGAGAGAGATGTGGGATGTGGGATTGAGGAGAGATGTGGGATGTGGGGAGGGATGTGAGTGTGGGGAGGGATGAGGGACTTGGGGACGGATGGGGACAAGGAGGGGGGGTGTGAGTGGAATGGGGACAGGGATGGGGACAAGGAGGGGGACATGGGGAGGGATGGGGGACAATGGGGGACACAGGGAGCAGTTGAGAACGTTTGGGGTGAAGGGGACCAGAATGGGGGCTGTGTGGAAGGATGGGGACAAAGGGATGGGGACAAGGATGGGGGACATGGGAAGTGGTTGAGGACACAGGGAGTGATGGGGACTGGGATGGTGGACGTGTGAAGGGATTGGGATGAAGGGATGGGGACATGGGGAGGGATGGGGACAAGGATGGGGGACATGGGACATGGGAAGGGATGGGGACAAAGGGGACAGACTGTGAATATATGGAGTGAAGTGGACTGGGATGGGGAATGTGTGGAGGGATGGGGACCGGGATGGGGACATCACGAGGGATGGGGACAATGGGACTGGGACATGGGAAGGGATGGGGACCGGGATGGGGACAATGGGACTGGGACATGGGATGGGGATGAAGGGATGGGGACAATGAGACTGGGACATGGGATGGGGATGAAGGGATGGGGACATCACGAGGGATGGGGACAATGGGACTGGGACACAGGAAGGGATGGGGACATGAAAAGGGACAGGGGTGTGGGGGAGGGATGGGGAGATGGGCAGGAATGGGGACTGGGATGAGGGACATGGGAAGGGATGGGGGACACACAGGATGGGGACCAGGGTGGGGACACATGGAGGGTTGGGGACACGGCTGGGGACACAGGGTGACACACAGCACTGCTGTCCCCTGGCAGACCGCACAGATGACCACACGGAGGGTTGGGGACAGGGTTTGGGACTGGGATAGGGACACATGGAGGAATGGGGACACATGGAGGGTTGGGTACCGGGATGTGGGACACATGGAGGGTTGGGGACGTGGCTGGGGACACGGGGTGACACACAGCACTGCTGTCCCCTGGCAGACAGCACACCCCAACGGAGGGTTTGGGACAGGGATGAGGACCAGGATGTGGGACACGTGGAGGAATGGGGACACATGGAGGGTTGGGGACGCGGCTGGGGACATGGGACATGCTGTGCTGTCCCCCGCAGACAGCACAGATGACCACACAGAGGGTTGGGGACAGGGATGGGGACTGGGATAGGAACACATGGAAAGTTGGGGACACATGGAGGAATGGGGACATGGCTGGGGACACGGCTGGGGACACGGGGTGACACACAGCACTGCTGTCCCCCGCAGACAGCACAGATGACCACACAGAGGGTTGGGGACAGGGTTTGGGACTGGGATAGGAACACATGGAAGGTTGGGGACACATGAAGGGTTGGGTACCAGGATGTGGGACACACAGAGGGTTGGGGACACAGCTGGGGACATGGGACATGCTGTGCTGTCCCCCGCAGACAGCACAGATGACCACACGGAGGGTTGGGGACAGGGATGGGGACTGGGATAGGGACACATGGAAAGTTGGGGACACATGGAGGAATGGGGACACATGGAGGGTTGGGGACACGGCTGGGGACACGGGACACGCCGTGCTGTCCCCCGCAGACAGCACAGATGACCACACGCTGCTGTGGCTGCTGAACCACATCCGCCTGGGCATCCCCGAGCTCATCGTGCAGGTTCGGCACCACAAGCACACGCGGGTCTACGCCTTCTTCGTCACCGCCACCTACGAGAGGTGGGACCTTGTCCCCTCGTGTCACCTGGTGTCCCTAGAGTGTCCCCTGAGTGTCCCCTGAGTGTCCCGAGCATGTCCCCCGTGTGTCTTCTCTGTGTTCCCTCCATGTCCCCAGTGTATCCACAGAGTGTCCCCAGAGTGCCCTCAGCTATGTCCCTAGAGTGTCCCCTCAGTGTCCTCAGAGTGTCCCCAGAGTGTCCCCAGTGTGTCTCATTGTGTCCCCTCCATGTCCCCTGGTGTCCCCTCAGTGTCCCCAGTGTGTCTCATTGTGTCCCCTCCATGTCCCATGGTGTCCCCTCGGTGTCCCAGCATGTCCCCAGCGTGTCCCAGCATGTCCCCACCATATCCCCTCCATGTCCCATGGTGTCCCCTGGGTGTCCCCTGAGTGTCCCAGCGTGTCTCACTGTGTCCCCTCCCTGTCCCCTGGTGTCCCCATGGTGTCCCCAGCGTGTCTCACTGTGTCCCCTCCATGTCCCCGGTGTCCCCATGGTGTCCCCAGCCTGCTGCGCGGCGCTGACGAGATCGGGCTGCGCAAACCCGTGAAGGCAGAGTTCGGGGGCGGCATGAGGAGCTTCTCCTGCGAGGAGGATTACATCTACGAGAACATCGAGAACGAGCTCTACTTCTTCACATCACAGGTGGGGTTTGGAATTTGGGGTTTGGGATGTGGGTATGGGATTTGGGATGTGGGATTTGGGATTGGGGATTGGGGATTTGGGATTTGGGATATGGGGTATGGGATGTGGGGTATGGGATGGTGAGGAGGATTACATCTACGAGAACATCGAGAACGAGCTCTACTTCTTCACATCACAGGTGGGATTGGGGTTTGGGGTTTGGGATATGGGATATGGGATATGGGATTTGGGGTTTGGGATGTGGGTATGGGATATGGGATATGGGATATGGGGTATGGGGTATGGGGTATGGGGTATGGGATGGTGAGGAGGATTACATCTACAAGAACATCGAGAATGAGCTCTACTTCTTCACCTCGCAGGTGGGGTTTGGGGTTTGGGATTTGGGATTTGGGATTGGGGATATGGATATGGGATATGGGATATGGATATGGGATATGGGATTTGGGTATGGGGTATGGGATACGGGATATAGGATTTGGGATATGGGATGTGGGACGGTGAGGAGGATTACATCTACGAGAACATCGAGAACGAGCTCTACTTCTTCACCTCACAGGTGGGAATGGGATTTGGGATTTGGGATTTGGCTATGGGCTGTGGGATTTGGGGCATGGGATATGGGACAGGGAGGGGACAGGCCAGGTGGCCCACGGCGGTGTCCCCGCAGGAGCGGCAGAACATCATCCGGTACTGGCTGGAGAACCTGCGCGCCAAGCAGGGAGAGGCTCTGCACAACATCCACTTCCTGGAGGGACAGCCCATCAGTGAGTGTGGCACTGGGGACACTGCTGTGGCACTGGTGACACTGCCATGGCATTGATATGGCACTTGGCGACACTGCCATGGCACCTGGTGACACTGCCATGGCACCCAATGGCACTTGGTGACACTGCCGTGACCCCTGGTGACACTGCCACGACACTGCCATGACCCCTGGTGACACTGCCACGACACTGCCGTGACCCCTGGTGACACTGCCACGACACTGCCATGACCCCTGGTGACACTGCCATGACATTGCCATGGCACTTGGTGACACTGCCATGGCACCCAATGGCACTTGGTGACACTGCCATGACCCCCGGTGACACTGCCATGGCACCCAATGGCACTGCCATGGCACCTGGTGACACTGCCATGACATTGCCATGGCACTTGGTGACACTGCCATGACCCCCGGTGACACTGCCATGGCACTGCCATGGCACCTGGTGACACTGCCATGACATTGCCATGGCACTTGGTGACACTGTCATGCCACCCAATGGCACTGCAATGACACCTGGTGGCACCCCATTAACCCCATCGCCCCCATTAACCCCATTGTCCCCACTGTCCCATTGTCCCCACTGTCCCATTGTCCCCACTGTCCCCATTGTCCCCATTGTCCCCATTAACCCCACTGTCCCCTGTCCCAGTCCCGGAGCTGGCAGCCCATGATTCAGCAGCTGTTCCCTGTCCCCACTGACCCCATTAACCCCACTGACCCCATTGTCCCCATTGACCCATTGTCCCCTCTGTCCCCCTGTTGCAGTCCTGGAGCTGGTGGCCTGGGGCCATTGGGGGTCCCAGGGGTGTCCCTAACACCACATGTCCCCATTGTCCCCACTGTCCCCATTACCCCCATTATCCCCATTGCCTCCATTGTCCCCACTGTCCCCACTGTCCCCATTGTCCCCATTGTCCCCATTAACCCCATTAACCAGACTGTCCCCATTGTCCCCGGTGTCCCCACTGTCCCCCTTAACCCCGCTGTCCCCATGCCCCAGTCCCGGAGCTGGCAGCCTGTGATCCAGCAGCTGTTCCCTGTCCCCATTGACCCCATTAATCCCACTGACCCCACTGACCCCATCGACCCCACTGTCCCCATTATCCCCATTAACCCCATCGCCCCACTGTCCCCCCTGTCCCCATCGCCCCCACTGTCCCCCCTGTCCCCACTAACCCCGCTGTCCCCCTGTCCCCATTGTCACAGTCCCAGAGCTGGCGGCCCGCGGGGTGATCCAGCAGCTCTTCCCGCTGCACGAGCAGAGAATCCTAAAGCGCCTCATGAAGTCCTGGGTGCAGGCGGTGTGCGAGGCTCAGCCTCTCGGTGAGATTTGGGGTTTTGGGGAGATTTGGGGTTTTTGAGGTGATTTTGGGGTGTTTGGGGTCATTTGGGGTCACCTGGGTGCAGGCGGTGTGCGAGGCGCAGCCCCTCGGTGAGATTTGGGGTTTTGGGATCACCTGGGTGCAGGCGGTGTGCGAGGCGCAGCCCCTCGGTGAGATTTGGGGGTTTTGGGGTGATTCTGGGGGGATTTGGGGTCATTTGGGGTCACCTGGGTGCAGGTGGTGTGTGAGGCACAGCCCCTCGGTGAGATTTGGGGGTTTTGGGGGGAATTTGGGGGGATTTGGGGTGATTTTGGGGTGTTTGGGGTCATTTGGGGTCACCTGGGTGCAGGCGGTGTGCGAGGCGCAGCCCCTCGGTGAGATTTGGGGTTTTTGGGGTCACCAGGGGGTTTGGGGTCATTCCAGAGGGTTTGGGGTCACCCTGGGTGCAGGTGGTGTGTGAGGCGCAGCCCCTCGGCGAGATTTGGGGTTTTTGGGGAGATTCTGGGGGGATTTGGGGTTACCTGGGTGCAGGCAGTAGGCGAGACGCAGCCCCTAGGTGAGATTTGGGGTTTTTGGGGTCACCCTGAGGTTTCTGGGGGTTTTTGGGGTCATTTGGGGTCATTCTGGGTGCAGGCGGTGTGCGAGGCGCAGCCCCTTGGTGAGCTTTAGGGTTTTCGGGAGATTTTGGGGGGATTTGGGGTCATTTGGGGTCACCTGGGTGCAGGCAGTGTGCGAGGCGCAGCCCCTCGGTGAGATTTGGGGGTTTTGGGAGGATTTGGGGCGATTTGGGGTCATTTGGGGGGTTTTGGGGTCATTTGGGATCACCTGAGTGCAGGCAGTGTGCGAGGCGCAGCCCCTCGGTGAGATTTGGGGTTTTTGGGGTCACCGGGGGGGTTTGGGGTCACTCTTGGGGGGGTTTTGGGGTCCCAGCCCCTCGGTGAGACTTTGGGATGACCCCATTGGGGTTTTGGGCTGACCCTATTGAGGTCTTAGGGTCACAGCCCTGCTGACACCCCCTGTCCCCCCAGATGACATCTGTGACTATTTTGGGGTTATCTGGGGAGGTTTTTGGGGTTATCCAGGGTAGTTTTTGGGGTTTCCCGAGGTGGTTTTTGAGGTTATCTGGGGTGGGTTTTGGGGTTATCTGGGGTTGTTTTTTGGGGTTACTCAGGGTGTTTTTTGGGGTTTCCCTGGGGTGGTTTTTGGGGTTATCTGGGGTGGTTTTTGGGGTTATCTGGGGTGGTTTTTGGGGTTACTCAGGCTGTTTTTTGGGGTTTCCCTGGGGTGGTTTTTGGGGTTATCTGGGGTGGTTTTTGGGGTTTCCCGGGATGTTTTTTGGGGTTTCCCTTGTTGTTTTTGGGATCGCTGACCCCGCTGTCCCCCCAGATGACATCTGTGACTATTTTGGGGTGAAGATCGCCATGTACTTCGCCTGGTTGGGGTTTTACACCTCGGCCATGGTGTACCCAGCGGTGTTCGGGTCGATCCTATACACCTTCACCGACAGCGACCAGGTGGGATTTGGGGTTTGGGGTCACAGCGTTTGGGGTTTGGGGTCACAGGGTTTGGGGTCATGGGATTTGGGGTCACAGGGTCGGGGGTTTGGACTTTGGGGTTTGGGGTCATGGGATTTGGGGTCGTGTTTGGGGTTTGGGGATTGGGGTTACAGGGTTTGGGGTTTGGGGTCATGGGGTTTGAAGTTTGGGGTCATGGGATTTGGGGTCAGGGGGTTTGGGGTCAGGGGGTTTGGGGTCACAGAGTTTGGGGTCTGGGGTCACGGGATTTGGAGTTTGGGGTTTGGGGTCACGGGATTTGGGGTTTAGGGTCATGGGATTTGGGGTCGCAGAGTTTGGGGTCACGGGGTTTGGGGTTTGGGGTCATGGGATTTGGAGTCATGGGGATTGGGGTTTGGGGCTTGGGGTCACAGGGTTTGGGGTCGCAGAGTTTGAGGTCACGGAGTTTGGGGTTTGGGGTCACAGGATTTGGAGTTTGGGGTTTGGGGTCACAGGATTTGAGGTCACAGGGCCAGGGGGTTTGGGGTTTGGGGTCACGGAGTTTGGGGTTTGGGGTCATGGGATTTGGAGTTTGGGGTTTGGGGTCATGGAGTTTGGGGTCATAAGGTTTGGAGTTTGGGGTTTTGGGTCACAAGGTTTGGAGTTTGGGGTTTGGGGTCACAGAGTTTGGGCTCACAGGGAGGTTCCTGGTCTTCCTGGGGCATTTGTGTCCCTCCTTGGGGTTTCCCATCCTTCCTTGGGGTTTCAGTCCTTCTTTGTGGATTTTTCTTCCCTTTTTGGGGTTTCCATCCCTCATTGTGAGTTTTTCTTCCCTCCTTGGGGTTTCCATCTCTCCTTGGGGTTTCCATCCCTCATTGTGAGTTTTTCTTCCCTCCTTGGGGTTTCCATCCCTCCTTGTGGGTTTTTCTTCCCTCCTTGTGGGTTTTCCATCCCTCTTTGGGGTTTTCCAAACCTCTGTGTGGGATTTTTTGTGGGTTTTCAGTCCCTCCTTGGTGTTTCCATCCCTCTTGGGTTTTCCATCTCTCCTTTTGCATTTCCCACCCTTCCCTGAGATTTCCCCACCCCTCCTCCATATTCCCTCCCTTTCCCCCAAATCCCCCAAATCCCCCAAATCCCCCAATCCCCGATTTTGGGGTCAGTGGGTGCCGTTTGTCCCCCAGACCAGCCAGGACATCTCCTGCGTGGTTTTCGCTCTCTTCAACGTGGTCTGGGCCACGCTCTTCCTGGAGGAGTGGAAACGCCGCGGCGCCGAGTTCGCCTACAAGTGGGGGACGCTGGACAGCCCGGCCGAGTCCCTGGAGGAGCCGCGACCCCAATTCCGGGTCAGAGCCTGGGGATCCTGGTCCTTGGGGGAATCCTGGTCCTTGGGAAATGTCCTGGTGCTTGGGGAATGTCCTGGTGCTTGGGGAATGTCCTGGTGCTTGGGGAATGTCCTGGTGCTTGGGGAATGTCCTGGTGCTTGGGAGAAATCCTGGTCCTTGGGGGAAATCCTGGTCTTTGAGGGAAATCCTGGTGCTTGGGGAATGTCCTGGTCTTTGAGGGAAATCCTGGTGCTTGGGGAATGTCCTGGTCCTTGAGAAATGACATGGTCCTAGGGAATGTCCTGGTTCTTGGGGGAAATCCTGGTCTTTGGGGGAAATCCTGGTCCTTGGGAAATGTCCTGGTGCTTGGGGAATGTCCTGGTCCTGCAGAAATGACATGGTCCTGAGGAAAATCTTGGTCCTTGCGGGAAATCCTGGTCCTGGGGAAATGTCCTGGTCCTGGGGAAAAATCCCATTACTTGGGAAAAATCCCGTTTCTTGGGAAAAAACCCATTACTTGGGAAAAATCTTGTATCTTGTGGGGTATCCCGTCCTTTGGGAAAGGTCCTGTTCCTTGGGAAAAGTCCCATTCCTTGGGAAATGTCCTGGTCCTGGGGAAAATCCTGATCCTTGGGGGAAATCCTGGTCCTTGGGGAAAATCCAATGACTTGGGAAAGGTCCCATTCCTTGGGAAATGTCCTGGCCCTTGGGAAAGGTTCTGGTCCTTGGGAAAAATCCCATTACTTGGGAAAAATCCTGGTCCTTGGGGAAAAGTCCCATTCCTTGGGAAATGTCCCAGTCCTGGGGAAAAATCCTGGTCCTTGGGGAAATGTCCGGTTCCTTGGGAAAAATCCCCTTCCTTTGGAAAAGTTCTGTTCCTTGGGAAATGTTCTGTTCCTTGGGGAAAAGTCCCATTCCTAGGGAAAAATCCCATTCCTTGGGAAAAATCCCATATCCTGTGGGGGATCCATCCCTTGGGAAAAGTCCTGTTCCTTGGGAAAAATCCCATTCCTTGTGGGGGATCCCATCCCTTTTGGGGGATTTCACCCCTTTTGGGGTATCCCATCCCAGACTCCCAGAGAGACCCCACAGATTTATAGGGTCACACCTGCTGTCCCACCCCAAACAGGGGATGAAGCGGATCAGCCCCGTGATGAGTGCTGAGGAGTTTTATTATCCCCCCTGGGATTCCTTTTTGGGGGATCCCATTCCTTTTGGGGGACCCCAACCCCAGAGGGTTCAGAGACACCCAACAGAGTTATAGGGTCACACCTGCTGTTCCCACACAGGGGATGAAGAGGATCAGCCCCGTGACGAGCGCTGAGGAGTTCTGTTATCCCCCCTAAGATTCCCTTTTTGGGTATCCCATTCCTTTTGGGGGATTTCACCCCTTTTGGGGGATCCTATCCCAGGGAGTTCAGAGAGACCCCACAGATTTATAGGGTCACACCTGCTGTCCCCACACAGGGGATGAAGCGGATCAGCCCCGTGATGAGCGCCGAGGAGTTTTATTATCCCCCCTGGGATTCCCTTTTGGGGATCCCATTCCGTTTGAGGGGATCCCATCCCAGGGGGTTCAGAGAGACCCCACAGAGTTATAGGGTCACACCTGCTGTCCCCACACAGGGGATGAAGCGGATCAGCCCCGTGACGAGTGCTGAGGAGTTCTACTATCCCCCCTGGAAGCGGCTGCTGTTCCAGAGCCTCGTCAGCCTCCCTGTCTGCCTCGCCTGCCTCTGCCTCGTCTTCCTCCTCATGCTCGCCTGCTTCCAGCTCCAGGTGGGGCCCTGTCCCTGTCCCCAAACCTGGCCCTGTCCCTGTCCCCAAACCTGGCCCTGGCACTGTCCCCAGACCTGGTCCTGTCCCCATCCCTGCCTGCAAAACTGGCCCTGGCCCTGTCCTTGTCACTGTCACAGTCACTGGCCCTGGTCCTGGCCCCAAGCCTGGTCCTGTCCCTGTCCCTGTCCCATCCCTGTCCCTGTCCCTGTCCCTGTCCCTGTCCCATCCCTGTCCCATCCCTGGCCCTGGCCCTGGCCCTGGCCCTGTCCCTGTTCCTGTCCCTCTCCCTCTCCCTCTCCCTCTCCCTCTCCCTGTCCCATCCCTGTCCCTGTCCCTGTCCCTGTCCCTGTCCCTGTCCCCAAACCTGGTCCTGATCCTTCTCCTGCTCCTGCTCCTGTCCCTGTCTTCAAATCTGATCCTGGTCCTGATCCTGACCCTATTCCTCACCCCGATCCTCATCCTGGTCCTGTCCCTGATCCTGATCCTATTCCTGACCCCGATCCTGGTCCTGAACCTCATCCTGGTCCTGTCCCCTGTCCCTGTCCCTATCCCTGTCCCTGTCCTTGTCCCTGTCTCTGTTCCTCATCCTTTCCCTGTCCTTTTCACTGTCCCTATACCCATCCTTGTCCTTGTCCCTAACCCTGTCCCATCCCTGTCCCCATCTCTGTCCCCATCCCTGTCCCTGTCCCTGTCCCCATCCCATCCCATCCCATCCCATCCCATCCCATCCCATCCCATCCCATCCCTGTCCCCCCACCCTGTCCCTAACCCCATCCCCACCCCCGTCCCCAAGCTGTCCCCACTGTGTCCCCACGCTGTCCCCACGCTGTCCCCGCAGGAGTTCGTGCTCAGTGTCCCCGAGCTGCCGCGCATCCTCCGCTTCCTGCCCAAGATCATCCTGGCTGTCATTGTCACCGCCTGCGATGAGCTCTACAAGAAAGTGGCCTTGTGGCTCAATGACATGGGTGCGTGGTGGCCCTGGGGTGACACTGGGGTGGCCCTGGGGTGGCCCTGGGGGTGGCTGTGACCCCCCAAACCCTGACCCCACACTGTGCCCCGCAGAGAACTACCGGCTGCAGAGCGCCTATGAGAAACACCTCATCATCAAAATCGTGCTGGTGAGGGGACTGGGGACACTGGGGACACTGGGGATGCTGGGGACACTGGGGACACTGGAGACACTGGGGACACTGGGGACACTGGGAGGGACTGCGGACACTGGGGACACTGGGGGCATTGGGGGCACTGGGATCTGGAGGGACGGGAGGAACTGGGAGGGGGGACTGGGGACACTGGGAGAGACTGGGGGGACTGGGGGGACACTGGGACTGGGGGATCTGGGGGCACTGGGGACACTGGGAAGGACTGCAGACACTGGGGACGCTGGGGACACTAGGGACACTGGGAGAGACTGGGCACTCTGGGGACGCTGGGGACACTGGGAGGGTTGGGAGGACTCTGGGACTGGGAAGGACTGGGAGTGTCCCAGTGGCTCTTGGTGAGGGGACACTGGGGACACTGGGGGAGACTGGAGGGACTGGAGGGGACTGCAGGGACTGCAGGGGACTGGAGAGGGGACTGGGAGGCACTGGGAGGGACTGGGAGTGTCCCAGTGGCTCTTGGTGAGGGGACAGAGGGGACTTGAGGGATTCTGGGGGGACAGAAGTGACCAGAGAGGTCCTGGCAGCTCTGGGTGAGGGACAGAGGGCACTGGAGAGGTCCCAACCCCCGCTGCGGGGACATGAGGGGACAGGAATGCTCCTGCCACCACCGCGGGGACACCGAGGTGACCGCGGGGACACCTGTGTCACTGTCACCCTCCTCCCGCAGTTCCAGTTCGTCAACTCCTACCTGAGCCTTTTCTACATCGGATTCTACCTCAAGGACATGGAGCGCCTCAAGGAGGTGAGGGGACGCCAAAGTGTCCCCAAAGTGTCCCCAAAGTGTCCCCAACCCCCCTCATCCCACTCCTGTCACCATCACCACACCCTGCCGGGTGTCCCTGCATGTGAGGACCCTGCCTGGTGTCCCCAAAGTGTCCCCAAACCCCCTCATTCCACTCCTGCCACCATCACTGCAACCCCTGAGTGTCCCCAAAGTGTTCCCAGAGTGTCCCCAAAGTGTCCCCAAACCCTCTCATCCCACTCCTGCCACCATCACTGCAACGCCTGAGTGTCCCCAAAGTGTTCCCAGAGTGTCCCCAAAGTGTCCCCAAACCCCCTCATTCCACTCCTGCCACCATCACTGCAACCCCTGGATGTCCCCAGAGTGTCCCCAAACCCTCTCATCCCATTCCTGCCACCATCACTGCAACACCTGAGTGTCCCCAAAGTGTTCCCAGAGTGTCCTCGCCTGTGGAAACCCTACCGGAGTGTCCCCAGAGTGTCCCCAGAGTGTCCCCAAACCCCCTCATTCCCCTCCAGCCATCACCACCACACCCCACTGCATGTCCCCAAAGTGTCCCCAAACCCTCTCATTCCCCTCCCGCCATCACCACCACACCCCACTGCATGTCCCCAAAGTGTCCCCAAACCCCTCCCACCCCACCGCACCCCACTGATGTCCCCGCACGTGTCCCCAAACTGTCCCCACACCATTCTCATCCCACTCCCGCCACCACCACCACACCCCACTGAGTATCCCCAAAGTGTCCCCAAACCCCTCCGACCCCACCACACCTCGCTGGGTGTCCCCAAACTGTCCCCAAACCCCTCCCACCCCGCCGGTGTCCCCACCGATGTCCCCACCGATGTCCCCACCCCTCGGCGCCTCCCAGCGCTGCTCACGGCTCATCTCTACATGTGTGTCCCTCGTGGTGTCGCCGTGCTGTCACCGTGTGCGTGTCGCCGTGTGCGTGTCGCCGTGTGCGTGTCGCCGTGTCCCTTCCGCAGCTCCTGCTCATCCTGTCCCTGTCGCAGAGCCTCGCGCGGCAGCTCCGGGAGGCTCTGCTCCCCTCCATCCTCCTCCACCTCCACCTCTCCCTCATCTTCCTCAGGCGCCTCCTGCGCTCCTGCTGGACGCTGGGAGTCTCCAAAGTAGGAGCTTCGGGGGAGGGGGTGGCAGGGTCGCCGGGTGTCCCCAAAGTGTCACGCTGTGTCCCCAAAGTGTCACCCTGTGTCCCCCGAGTGTCCCCGAAGGGTAGCCGAGGTGTCCCCAGCACGCAGAGGGTGTGGGTAGTGGTGGGGGTGGCAGGAGGAGGGGACAGAAGGGGACATCAAAGGTGCAGGAGGGGGTGGCAGTGTCGCCGGGTGTCCCCAAAGTGTCACCCTGTCTCCCCGAAGTGTAGCCGAGGTGTCCCCAGCGCGCAGCGGGTGTGGGTGTTAGTGGTGGGGGTGGCAGGAGGAGGGACAGCAGGAGGGGACAGAAGGGGACATCAAAGGTGGGGACACACAAGAGGGGACATGGAGGAGAAGACAGCGGGGGGGGACATCGCAGGAGGGATATGGAGGAGGGGACAGCAGGAGGGGACACTCAGGAGGGACACGCAGGGTTTGGCGGTCCTGCGCTGCCAGCACAGCCGTGCGGAGGGGTGGGGACACTGTGGGGACGACAGGGAGGAGCAGGGACACCTCAGGAGGAGCAGCGACCTCGTGGGGACACCAGAGAGGGACAGTGACACCAGAGAGGAGCAGTGACCTCGTGGGGACACCAGAGAGGGACAGGGACCTCGTGGGGACAACAGAGAGGGACAGTGACACCAGAGAGGAGCAGGGACCCCGTGGGGACACCAGAAAGAGCAGGGACCTCGTGGGGACAATGGGGAGGAGTGGGGACCTCTTGAGGACAAGAGAGGGACAGTGACACCAGAAAGAGCAGGTACCCCGTGGGGACACCAGAATCCATCACCCACCCCGCGGGGCCACCCCCGCCTCGGCAGGGTAGGTGACCCGCCACCCTCGTTGTCCCCACCAGATGCTGGCGACGCTGCTGATCACGCGGCAGTTCCTGCAGAACGTGCGCGAGGTGTCGCAGCCGCACCTGTACCGCCGCCTGCGCCGCGGCGACATCAGCGTGCCCCGCCTGCGACAGCTCGCCCGCGCCCTGCTCCGCCTGCTCGCCCCGCGGCGACCAGCGCAGCCCGGAGCCGAGAGCGGCAAGAAGTGCGTGAACGGAGGGTGCGGAGTGCCCGAGGAGGAGGAGGAGGAGGAGGAAGAGCGGCGAGGAGGGGAGGAGGAGGAGGAGGAGAGCGCGCTGGACTGCGCGGGGCTGAAGCTGAAGAAGGTGATGGGGAGGAATTGGAGGTTTTTTGGGAATGTGGTGGTTGTGGTGATGGGTTAGTGTGTGATGTGTATGATGTATAGTGAATTATTTGATATATAATAATAATATATAATAATATATAATAATATATAATAATATAATAATATATAATAATACCAAATAATACATATAATAATACATATAATAATAGATAAGATATAAGATATAAGATATAAGATTAATATAATATAATATATTATATTATATTATATTATATTATATTATATTATATAAATATAATATAACATAATATAACATAATATAATATAATATAATATAAATTATATATATAATAATATAGTAATAGATAATAATAATATATCATATATATTATTTATCTAATTTATATAGAATACGTCTATATCGTTTATTTATATATTTTATAGCTATCATATAAATATCTAAATACATATTAAATACATATTGATAAAAATCATTTATTCACACCGTTTACATATTTGTTTCTATAATTTCTCCCCCAGGTGAGCAAGTGTGTATTTCTCACCACATTTCTAGCACATAAATATATGTGCTAGAAATATATATATATACGCTATATATATATCATTTATATCATTTATATCTATATATAAAATTTCTCTCATTTATATATATAATTTATATTATTTATATATCATACATTTATATATATAATTGTATATTTATATATTTTATATATATCACATATATATATAAAGATACAAAGATTAAAAGATATCTATACATATATACAAAGATATATAAAACACACATTTACAAAAACCATTTATTCACACAATTTACATATTCATTCCCACCATTTCTCCCCCAGGGTGAGCTTCATCGCGCGCGGCGAAAACATATAAATACATATAAAACACATATTTATAAAAACCATTCATTCCCACCGTTCCTCCGCCAGGTGAGCTTCATCGAGCGCGGCGAGCGGCGCGCCGAGCCCGCTGGCCACGAGGAGGAGCCGTTCCTGGAGGAGGGCAGCCCCACCATGGTGGAGAAGGGCATGGACCCCGCCGCCGTGTTCGACATGGGCGACGAGGAGGAGGAGGAGGAGGCCGAAGCTCCACCGGGGGGAAGCCCGGCCAGGGAGACGGGCGGCGTGGCGAGGAGGAGGAGGAGGAGGGAGGAGGAGGAGGAGGAGGGAGAGGAGGAGGGGAGGAAGAGGAACCGAGCGTCGTGGATCGACCCGCCCGAGGAGGATTTCTCCACGCAGCTGACGCAGGCCGAGGTGGAGAGCTGCATGAAGAAGTATGAGGTGGGTGGTGGGTGGCACCTGTGTCATCTGTGTCACCTTTGTCACCTGTGTCACCTTTGTCACCTGTGGCACCTGTGGCACATTTGGCACCTGTGGCACATTTGGCACCTGTGGCACCCGCCTTTGTCACCTGTGGTACCTGTGGCACCTGTGGCACCTTTGTCACCTGTGGTACCCTGTGGTAACTGTGGCACCCTGTGGCACCTTTGGCACCTGTGGCACATTTGGCACCTGTAGCACCTCTGTCACCCATGTCACCTTTGTCACCTATGGTACCTGTGGGATCTTTGTCATCTTTGTCATCTTTATTACCTGTGTCACCTTTGTCACCTGTGGTACCTGTGGCACCTGTGGCACCTTTGTCATCTTTGTCATCTTTGTCACCTTTGTCACCTGTGGCACCTGTGGTACCTGTGGCACCTGTGGCACCCGTGTCACCTTTGTCACTGGTGGCACCTCTGTCACCCGTGTCACCTTTGTCACCTGTGGCACATTTGGCACCTTTATTACCTGTGTCACCTTTTATTACCTGTGGCACCTTTGTCACCTGTGTCCTCTTTGTCACCTTTGTTACCTGTGTCACCTTTGTTATATGTGGCCCCTTTGTCACCTGTGTCACCCTTGGCACATTTGGCACCTGTGGCACCTCTGGCACGTGTGGCACCTGTCTCATCTTTGTCCCCTTCTCACCTTTATCATCTGTGTCACCTGTGTTGCCTGTGGCCTCTTTGTCACCTGTGTTCCCTTGTCACCTTTGTCATCTGTGTCACCTTTGGCCCCTGTGTCACCTTTGTTACCTGTGGCATCTGTGGCACCTCTGTCACCTTTGCCACCCTTTGCCACCTTTTGTCATCCTTTGTCACTTGTGGCACCTGTGGCACCTTTGTCACCTATGGCACCTCTGTCACCTGTGTCATCTGTGGCACCTTTATTACCTTTGTCACCTTTGGCACCTGTGTTACCTTTGTCACCTATGTTACCTTTGTCACCTTTTGTCACCTGTGCCAGCTGTGTCCCCTTTGTCACCCATATCACCTCTGTCACCTTTGTCACCTGTGGCACTTGTGTCACCTTTGTCATCCGTATCATCTGTGTCCTCTTTGTCACCTGTGTCCCCCGGGGAGGTGGTGGCAGGGGCTGGACACGAGCCTGGCTGTGCCCGGGCATAAAAAACCCCCAGTGATCCCATAAAACCCCCAGTGATCCCATAAAACCACCTGTGATCCCATAAAAACCAGAAATGATCCCATAAAAACCTCCAGTGATCCCATAAAAACCCACCAGTGAGTCCATGAAAACCATCAATGATCACATAAAAACCACCAGAGATTCCATAAAAAAACCCCAGTGATTCCGTAAAACCACCTGAGATTCCATAAAACCACCTGAGATCCCATAAAAAACCCAGTGATTCCGAACCTCCAGTGATTCCAGAAAAAACCCCCAGTGATCCCACAAAAACCACAGTGGTCCCACAAAACCCACCAGTGATCCCATTAAAAAAACCCAGTGATCCCATAAAAACCTCCAGTGATTCCACAAAAACCAGAAATGATCCCATAAAAACCCCCAGTGATTCCATAAAAACCCCCAGTGATTCCATAAAAACCACCAGTGATCCCATAAAACCCCCAGTGATCCCATAAAACCACCTGTGATCCCATAAAACCCACCAGTGATCCCATAAAACCCCCAGTGATCCCATAAAACCCCCAGTGATCCCATAAAAACCTCCAGTGATCCCATAAAAACCCACAGTGATCCCATAAAAACCTCCAGTGATCCCATAAAAACCCCAGTGATCCCATAAAAACCCACAGTGATCCCATAAAAACCCCAGTGATCCCATAAAACCCACCAGTGATCCCATTAAAACCTCCAATGATCCCATAAAAACCCACAGTGATCCCATAAAAACCACCAGTGATCCCATAAAAACCCACAGTGATCCCATAAAAACCACCAGTGATCCCATAAAAACCACCAGTGATCCCATAAAAACCCACAGTGATCCCATAAAAACCCCCAGTTATCCCATAAAAATCCCTCAATGATCCCATAAAAACCACCAGTGATCCCATAAAACCCCACCAGTGATCCCATAAAAACCACCAGTGATCCCATAAAACCCCCAGTGATCCCACAAAAACCAGAAATGATCCTGTAAAAACCTCCAGTGATCCCATAAATACCCACCAGTGATTCCATGAAAACCACCAACGCCATAAAAACCCCCAGTGATTCCATAAAAACCCCCAGAGATTCCATAAAAAAACCCCAGTGATCCCACAAAACCCACCTGTGATCCCATAAAAACCATCTGTGATCCCACAAAAACCACCAGTGATCCCATAAAAACCCCCAGTTATCCCATAAAAATCCCTCAATGATCCCATAAAAACCTCCAGTGATCCCATAAAAACCCACAGTGATCCCATAAAAATCCCTCAATGATCCCATAAAAACCCCAGTGCTCCCATAAAAACCACCTGTGATCCCATAAAACCCACCTGTGATTCCATGAAAACCATCAATGATCCCATAAAAACCCACCAGTGATTCCACAAAAACCAGAAATGATCCCATAAAAACCCCCAGTGATTCCATAAAAACCTCCAGTGATCCCATAAAAATCCCCCAGTGATCCCATAAAACCCACCAGTGATCCCACAAAACCCACCAGGAAACCCCAAACCCCACATCCCTCTCCCCAGCACATCCCAAGACATTCCCAACCATCCCCAAACTGCACACCCCACCCATTTCCCAACCCCGCATCCCAAAATTTCCCAAAACCCCGCGATTTCTCCCCGATTCCTCAGGACACCTTCCAGGACTACCAGGAGATGTTCATCCAGTTCGGCTACGTTGTCCTCTTCTCCTCGGCCTTCCCGCTGGCCGCCATGTGCGCGCTGGTCAACAACGTCCTGGAGATCCGCAGCGACGCCTTCAAGCTCTGCACCGGCCTGCAGAGACCCTTCGGCCAGCGCGTCCAGAGCATCGGCCAGTGGCAGGTGGGACACTGGGGACGTTGGAGACATTGGGGTCACTGGGGGCATTGCGGATGTTGGGGATGTTGGGGACCTTGGGGACCTTGGGGTGGTTTGGATGTGGGGCTCAACCCTGAGGTCACAGAGACCCTTCAGCCAGCGCGTCCAGAGCATTGGACAGTGGCAGGTGGGACGCTGGGGACGTTGGGGACATCAGGGACATCGGGGACATTGGGGATGTTGGGGACCTTAGGGACATTGGGGTGGTTTGGATTTGGGGCTCAACCCTGACATCGCAGAGACCCTTCGGCCAGCGCGTCCAGAGCATCGGCCAGTGGCAGGTGGGACGCTGGGGACATCGGGGACATCGGGGACATCAGGGACCTTAGGGACACCAGGGACATTGGGGATGTTGGGGACCTTGGGGACATTGGGGATATTGAGGACATTGAGGAACTTCAGGACATTCAAGACATTGGAGACACTGAGGACCTTGAGGACCTTGAGTACATTGGGGACATCAGGGACATTGAGGACCTTGGGGATATTGGTGACATTAGGGACCTTGGGGGCATTGGGGACCTTGGGGACATTGGAGACACTGAGGACCTTGGGAACCCTGGGGACATCAGGGACCTTGAGTACATTAGGGATCTTGGGGACATTGGGGATGTTGGGGACATTGGGGACACTGAGGACCTTGGGGTGGTTTGGATGTGGGGCTCAACCCTGAGGTCACAGAGACCCTTCGGCCAGCACGTCCAGAGCATTGGACAGTGGCAGGTGGGACGCTGGGGACATCGGGGACATTGGGGACATCAGGGACCTTAGGGACACCAGGGACATTGGGGATGTTGGGGACCTTGGGGACATTGGGGTGGTTTGGATTTGGGGCTCAACCCTGAGGTCACAGAGACCCTTCGGCCAGCATGTCCAGAGCATTGGACAGTGGCAGGTGGGACACTGGGGACGTTGGGGACATCAGGGACCTTAGGGACATTGGGGATGTTGGGGTGGTTTGGATCTGGGACTCAACCCTGGGCCTGCAGGGACCCTTCGGCCAGCATGTCCAGAGCATTGGGCAGTGGCAGGTGGGACATTGGGGACACTGGAGACATCGGGGACATTGGGGACATTGGAGACATTGGGGACACTGAGGACCTTGGGGACCTTCAGTACATTGGGGACCTTGGGGACATTGGAGACATTGGAGACACTGGGGACATTGAGGACCTTGGCGACATTGGGGGCACTGGGGACCTTGGGGACATTGGGAATGTTGGGGGGACTGGGGACATTGGGGATGTTAAGGATATTGGGGACACTGAGTGGGGACCTTGGGGACCTCAGGGACACCAAGCAGGGACCTTGGGGACCTCAGGGACACCAAGCAGGGACCTCAGGGACACCTAGTGGGTACCTTGGGCACCTTGGGAACACCAAGTGGGGACCTCAGGTACATCAGTGGGGACCTTGGTGACCTCGGGGACACTGGGGACACTTTGGGGACACGGTGGGGGTGTGACAGGGCTGTCCCCTGTCCCCTGTCCTGCAGAAGGTGATGGAGGCCATGGGTGTCCTGGCCATCGTGGTCAACTGCTACCTGATCGCCCAGTGCGGCCAGCTGCAGCGCCTCTTCCCCTGGCTGAGCCCCGAGGGAGCCATCGTGTCCGTGGTGGTACTCGAGGTACGGGGTCAGCCATGGGGTCAGCCATGGGGTCAGCCTGAGGGTCAGTCCAGGATATGGGGTCAGGCAGGGCCGGGATCCCAACGATCCCAAAGATCCCAAAGAAAGCTCTTCCGGGGTCATTGTGTCTGTGGTGGTGCTCGAGGTATGGGGTCAGCCATGGGGTCAGCCATGGGGTCAGTCAGGGGTATGGGGTCAGCCATGGGGTGAGCCAGGGGTATGGGGTCAGCCATGGGGTCAGCCATGGGGTCTGGGGTCTGGGGTCAGGGCTGGGCCAGGATCCCAAAGATCCCAAAGATCCCAAAATCCCAAAGATCCCAAAGAAAGATCTTACGGGGTCATCGTGTCCGTGGTGGTGCTCGAGGTACGGGGTCAGCCATGGGGTCAGCCATGGGGTCAGCCATGGGGTCATCCTGAGGGTCATCCTGAGGGTCATCCTGAGGGTCAGTCCAGGATATGGGGTCAGGCAGGGCCAGGATCCCAAAGATCTTCCCCTGGCTCAGTCCCAAGGGAGCCATCATCTCTGTGGTGGCTCTGGAGGTATGGGGTCAGCCATGGGGTCATCCCAGGGGTCATCCTGAGCGTCATCTCGGGGTCTGGGCAGACCTGGGATCCCAAAATTCTTGCTGGGGTTTTGGCTCCATGGTGATGCTGGAGGTATAGGGTTGGTGGGATGGGATGGGGTGGATTTTGGGATGGGATGGATTTTGGGATGGATTTAGGGATGGGATGGGATGGATTTTGGGATGGATTTTGGGATGGATTTTGGGATGGATTTTGGGATGGATTTTGGGATGGATTTAAGGATGGGATGGGGTGGATTTTGGGATGGGATGGGATGGGATGGATTTAGGGATGGATTTAGGGATGGATTTAGGGATGGATTTGGGATCAGCCGGACGCTCATTCCTGTCCCCATGTCCCCAGCACTTCGCGCTGCTCCTCAAGTACGTCATCCAGGTGGCCATTCCGGACATTCCCGCCTGGGTGGCCGAGGAGATGGCCAAGCTGGAGTACCAACGCCGCGAGGCCTTCAAGGTGTGTCCTGTGAGGGGTTGGGGTCCCCAAGGTGTCCCCAATGTGTCCCCAAGGTGTCCCCAAGGGCCAGTGGGGTTCCCAAGGTGTCCCTGGATCTGGTTGGATTCCCACGGTGTTCCCGTGGCCATCAGGATCCCCGAGGTGTCCCTGGGGGTTGGTGTGGCTCCCAGAAGTGTCCCATGCCTGGTGTCCCCCATGGTGTCCCCATGCCCGCTGTCCCCACACCCAGTGTCTCCCCGTGCTGTCCCCATGCCCGGTGTCCCCATGTCCCCACGGCTCTGTCACTGTCCCCAGAAGCACGAGCGGCAGGATCTCTGCAGTGTCCCCATGCCCGCTGTCCCCATGCCCCTATGCAGCTGTCCTGCTGTCCCCCCACACTGTCCCCATGTCCCATGTCCCCGTGGCACTGTCCCCATGGCCACTGTCCCCACGTCCGCATGCCACTATCCCTGTCCCCAGAAGCATGAGCGGCAGGATCCCCACAGTGTCCCCGTGTCCCCATGTCCCCCTGTCCCCACGTCCCCATGTCGCCGTCCCCAGAAGCACGAGCGGCAGATCCCCGCGCTGTCCCCATGCCCGGTGTCCCCATGCCCTCATACCGCTGTCCCTGTGTCCCCTCACGCTGTCCCCACGCTGTCCCCATGTCGCCGTCCCCAGAAGCACGAGCGGCAGATCCCTGCCCTGTCCCCATGCCCGGTGTCCCCATGCCCTCATGCCGCTGTCCCCGTGTCCCCTCACGCTGTCCTCACCCTGTCCCCATGTCGCCGTCCCCAGAAGCACGAGCGCCAGGCGCAGCACCACTTCCAGCAGCAGCAGCGCCGCAAGCGCGAGGAGGAGGAGCGGCAGCGCCACGCCGAGCTCCAGGCGCGCAAGGAGCGCGAAGCCACCCGCGACGACACCAAACCCGAGGCCACCGCGCAGGACCCGAGCCACGACAAGAGCCAGGCCAAGGGCAAAACCTCCGGCGGCTCCTCCGGCCACGGGAGCGACAAACCCAAGCGGCCCAGCTCGCTGCTGGCCACCAACAACGTGCTGAAGCTCAAGCAGATCATCCCGCTGCAGGGGAAGTTCCTGTCGGGCGGCGCGGCGGGCGGAGGAACCGGAGCGGCGCGATCGCCGCAATCGCCGACGGGCAGCGAGAACAAACTGCCGGGATTCCTGAGCTTCAAATTCCTCAAATCCCCCGAGACTAAGCGGGACGCGAGCACCGAGAAGGTGCAATCGCCCACCAAGCCGTTCAATCCCGGCAAGCTCTTCAATTTCGGCAAGTCCGAAGGGCTCGGTGGCAACGGAGCCGCCGCCGGTTCGTCCCCGCAGCCCCGGGCCGGGCCGTCGGTGGACGCGGGGGAGCGGGCAACGAGCGGGAAGGCTCATCTGAACGAGGAGGGAGGGCGGGAGGAGGCGGAGAGCCGGGCGGAGGAGGAGGGCGGCGGGCCGAGGCTCTAACCGGAGCTCCGGGGGGCTCCGGGCAGCGGGGAGCCGCTCGGTCCTTGCTCCGCGCCGCCGTGGCTATCGGCAGCCTGTCGCCGCCGCTCGCCCGCGGGGCTAGCTCGGGACCGGGCTCGGTGGTCGGTGTCGCCCCGAGTCGCTCCGGTGTCGCCCCGAGTCGCTCCGGTGTCCTGCCGGGTCGCGCCGGCGCTCCGCTGTGCTGTGTCCCCGCGTGTCCCCCCGGCCCCGCCGCGCGGAGTCGCCGCCACCGCCCCGGGAGTCGAGATGGAGCGGAGCGGGTGGAGAACTGAGAGCTGGGAAAGGCTGGGAGAAACTGGGAAAAACTGGGAAAAACTGGGAAATACCGGGAAATCCTGGGAAATCCTGGGAAATACCGGGAAAGCCTGGGAAATAATACCGGGAAAGCCTGGGAAAACCTGTAAGATCCTGGGAAAGCCTAGAAAAGCCTGGGGAAAACTGGAAAATCCTGGGAAAGCCTGGAAAATCCTGGGAAAATCTGTAAGGTCCTGGAAAATCCTGGGAAAGCCTGGAAATCCTGAGAAAGCCTAGAAAAGCCTGAGAAAGAATGGGAAATCCTGGAAAATCACGGTGGAATTCCAGGCTTACCGGGAGGAGTTATCCCGGTTTTTGGAACATCCCAAACCTTCCCCCGCTCCCCGACACGCCGCGGCTCAGCCTTCGGATCCTCCGGGATCACCGCGCTCCTGGAATTCCGGGATTCCCGGGATTTTCGCCCCATTCAGCCGTGCCTCAGCCCCGCTCCCTCACCCCGAATCCCAAAAATATCCCCAAAAAATTCCCTCCCCAGCTTCCCAGGACCTTTTCCAGCCGGGGGAGCAGCATTTCCCGGGAACGCCGTGCATGGGGCAGCGTTTCTTGCACTAAAATCCCAAATCCCAAACGCTTCTCCCTCATCCCAAATCCCAGCGGGAGCCTCGCCGAGCCTTTCCCGGCTGGAAATTCCCGAAAGCCCCGAATTCCCTGGGATTTTTTTTTGTCGCAATAAGGCGCTCGCGTCACCGGGGCGGTGCGGGGCGAGGAGGGGTGGGAATGGGGTGGGAATGGGGTGGGAGCTGCTTAGCCTCTGCCGCGGGAAGGATTCCCTGGAATCCGCGCAGCTTTTCCAGCGGGATCCGAGCCGGGAACGCGCTCCGGGATCCGGGAATGCGCTCCGGGATCCGGGATTCTGATCCCTGTCGGGAACGCGCTCCGGGATCCCGATCAGCACCGGGAATGAGCTCCGGGATCCCGATCCGGGAACGCGATCCGTGCCGGGAACGCGCTCCGGGATCCGAGAATGCGCTCCGGGAACTCAATCCGTGCCGGGAACGCGCTCTGGGATCCGGGAATGCGCTCTGGGATCTCAATCAGTGCCCGGAACGCGCTCCGGGATCCCGATCCGCACAGGGAATGCCCTCCGGGATCCGGGAATATGGTCCGGGAATGCGCTCCGGGATTGCGATTCCTGCCGGGAACGCGCTCCGGGATCCCGATAGGTTCCGGGAACGCGCTCCAGGATCCGAGAATTCACTCCGAGAACTCAATCCGAGCCGGGAACGCGATCAGGGATCCTGATTCCTGCCGGGAATTCGCTCCGGGATCCGAGAATGTGCTTCGGGATCCCGATTCCTGCCGGGAACGCGCTCCGGGATTCTGATTCCTGCCGGGAACGCGCTCCGGGATCCGGGAATTCGCTCCGGGATTCCGATCCCTGCTTTTCGCCGGGGCGGTGGCACCTGGGGACAATCGCGCGCCGCCACCGCCCGCAGCTCAGCGCCATTCCCAAAGGGAGAAATCCGGGAAAAGAGGGAAGGGCTGGGAAAGGGGAGAAGCCCTGTCGCTGTGCCTGGCCCGCCTTTGGGAGAATCCATGGAATTTTGGGGTTTTTTGGGTTTTTTTTGGGGGAAGGGAGATCCGAAATCGAAGCCATTTTTTGCAGCAATAAGGGCAGGAAGGGTTGGGATTCCTAAAAGGGAAAGGGAAGTGTGAAATCCTATTGGAGGGGAAATCCTATGGGATTTGGGGATGGAGATTGGGAATTGAGTTTGGGATTGGGAATGGAGATTTGGGATGGAGTTTGGGATTGGGAATGGAGAGTTGGGATTGAGGATGGAATTTGGGATGGAGGTTTGGGAGTTGGGGATGGAGGTTTGGGATTGGGGAGAGTTTGGAATTAGGGATGGAGTTTAGAATTGGGAATAGAGATTTGGGATTGGGAATGGAGATTTAGGATTGGAGATGGAGTTTGGGATTGGAGCTGAAGTTTGGGTATGACAGGATGGAGTTTTGGGATTGGGGACAGAGTTTGGGATTGGGGAAGGAGATTTGGGATTGGGAATGGAGATTTGGGATTGGGGATGAAATTTTGGGATTGGAGATGGAGACCTGGAATTTGGGAGAGAGTTTTGGGAATGTGGAAACAGAAATTTGGGATTGGGGACAGAGCTTGGGAATTTGGGACAGAGTTTGGGAATGGAGATTTGGGAACTGGGAATGGAGATTTGGGATTGGAGACTGATCTTGGAATTGGGAATGGAGATTGGGGACAGTTTTGGGATTGGGGATGGAGATTTGGGATTGGGACGGAATTTTGGGGATGGAGATTTGGGAATTAGGGATGGAAAGTTGGGAAAGTTGAGGGCAGAGCTTGGGGATTGGGAATGGAGATTTGGGATTTGGATTGGGAATGGAGATTTGGGATTGGAGATGGAGATTTGGGATTGGGAATGGAGTTTTGGGATTTGGATTGGGAATGGAGATTTGGGACTGGAGATGGAGTTTTGGGATTGGGATGGAGATTTGGGACTGGAGATGGATTTTTGGGATTGGAGTTTTGGGATTGGAGATGGAGATTTGGGATTTGGATTGGGAATGGAGATTTGGGAATTGGGAATGGAGTTTTGGGATTGGGATTGGGATGGAGTTTTGGGAATGTGGGGTCAGGAGGATCCCAATCCCCCCCAGGGAGATCCTGGAGCAAATCCCGGGAAAAGCTGGGAATGTTGGGAATCCCAAAGCTCAGGGGGAATTCCTCTCCTCTCCCTCCATCCCACAATGGATTTCCATCCCAAAAAAAAAACTTGGGAACGGCTCTGATCCCATTTCCCTCCGGAAAAAATCCCGGAAGGATTTCCATCCCTTCATCCCAGAGGGAATGAGGAATTCCCAAAAATCCACGGTGGGTTTTTATCCCTTTTTTCCCAAAAAAAACCCCAAAAAACCTCGGAATTTCGCCGGGTGCGGAAGGAAAAAAATTTGGGAATGGCTTTTTCCTTGATTTTTTTTTTCATTTTTTTGGGAATTCCGTGGGAATTCCTGGAAAAGGAAAGGGGGGGGAGGGGAGGAGGTTTAATTTATTTTATTCTTTTTAATTTATTTTTTGTCATATTTTTGTAAAACCTGCAATAAAAATTAAAAAAAAACAAAACCAAAAAACCTTCTATTTCAACAGCTCGTTTGCATCTCATTTGCATATCGGAATATGCTAATTAGACATTCCCAAACCTCTGGAAAATGGGCTTAAAAAAAAAAAAAAATCCTGATTTTAATCCTTGAAATTCCATAAATTTATTATCCGAAGTATCAAACATGGAATTGTCGGAAATTTTTTGGGGAAAAAACCAAAATTCCAATGGATTTCTGGGATATTTACAGAGATTTTTTGGGAAAAATCCAATTTTTTTTTTCCCCCTCAGCCCAGCATTCCAAGATTTTGGTGAAAATTGAAGGATTTGGAAGGAAGGGAAAATCCTGGATTTGGGAATGGCTAAAGTTGGGTTGGAAAATCCCCCAAAAATTGAGGAGTGGGGTTGGGATGGGTTTGGGAATTCTGGGAATTCCAAGCCCAGAATTCCAGGAATTCCGGGATTGACGACATGAGGAAGAGGAAATTCCTTTGGTTTGGGATTTGGATCCTAAAAAAACTTTAAAATTGGGATGAAAGCCGTAAAAATTTCCCAAAATTCCTCAGGCTTGGCCAGAATTCCCAAAAAAAAAGAAAAAAAGCTCAGGAGTTAAATCTGTCCTGATTATCTGGAAAAATTTGGGATGAGAATTCCCACTGAAATATCCCAGAATTCCCACTGAAATATCCCAGAATTCCCACCTGGGATAAAATTTTCCCTAAAAAAAAAATCAGAAGTTTTGCAAACCCTGGAAAACGGGAATGGGAAAATTCCCACGAAAAATCCCTGGAAAATCCTGGGAATGGGAGGAGGAAATCCCGGGAATTGCATGGAAAAAATTGGGAAAATCACAGGATTTGGTGGATTTCGGGAATTTTTTGTTGTTCCAACACTGGGAGGCACCAGGAAATCCCAGGAAAGGGTTTTTTCCTGGGAATATTCCAGGATATTTCCTGTGTGGATTTGGGATCGAGGGAGGGAGAGATGCTGGAATTGTGGGGAAAGTTGGGAATGAGAAATGTTGGAATTTCAGGGAAATTTGGGAAAGAGAAATGTTGGGATTTCAGGGAAAGTTGGGAATGAGAAATGCTGGAATTGCAGGAAAATTTGGGAATGAGAAATGTTGGAATTGTGGGGAAAGTTGGGAATGAGGAGGAGGACGAGGAAGGTTGGGATTGGGATGAGAGGGAAATGGGAAGGAGAAGAAACCCAAATCCGGGGATGGAATGAGAATCCCAAATCCAGGGATAGGATCAGGACAGACTCCAAGGATCCCAAATCCAGGGATGGAATTCCAGACTCACTCCAAGGATCCCAAATCCATGGATGGGATGAGAATTCCAAATCCAGGAATAATCTCACTTTTTGAGGAATCCAAATTCCTGGATGGGAGAAGGGAAAAGACAAATCCCAAATCCAGGGATGGGATGAGGACAAACTCCAGGGATCCCAAATTCCTGGATGGGATCAGGATCAATTCCAAGGATCCCAAATCCATGGATGGGATGAGGAAATGAGTGGAGATCCCAAATCCATG
Organism: Lichenostomus cassidix; assembly: GCF_008360975.1. Lineage (NCBI taxonomy): Eukaryota > Metazoa > Chordata > Aves > Passeriformes > Meliphagidae > Lichenostomus > Lichenostomus cassidix. Next base: position 1,614,817 of record NC_139508.1, on the reverse strand, counting down.
GATGGGGTGAGGATCCCAAATCCATGGAGAGGATCAGGACAAACTCCAGGGATCCCAAATTCCTGGATGGGAAGAGGGAAAAGACAAATCCCAAATCCATGTATGGGAGGAGGAAAGAGAGGAATTCCAGATCCGGGGATGGCATGAGGATCCCAAATCCAGGGATGGGATCAGGACAAACTCCCAGGATCCTAAATTAACGGATGGGAGGAGGATCCCAAATCCATGTCAGGGGTCAGGACAGATTCCAAGGATCCCAAATCCACAGATGGGAGGAGAGGAATTCCAACTCCATGGATGGGATGAGGATCCTAAATCAATCCAGGGATAGGAGGAGAGAAAAGAGGGATCCCAAATCCCTGGATAGGATCAGGACAGAGACCGCAAATCCATGAATGGGATCAGGAAAGAGAGGAATTCCAACTCCCTGGATGGATCAGGATAAATCCCAAAGATCCCAAATCCCTGGATGGGATCAGGACAAACTCCAATGATCCCAAATCCAGGGATGGAAGGAGGAAAAACCTTAAGGATCCCAAATCCCTGGATGGGATCAGGAAAGAGGAATTCCAAATCCCTGGATGGATCAGGATAAATCCCAAAGATCCCAAATTCAAGGATGAATCAGGATAAATCCCAAAGATCCCAAATCCATGGATGGATCAGCAAAGATAGGAATTCCAAATCCCTGGATGGATCAGGATAAATCCCAAAGATCCCAAATTCAAGGATGGATCAGGATAAATCCCAAAGATCCCAAATCCCTGGATGGATCAGGATAAATCCCAAAGATTCCAAATCCCTGGATGGATCAGAATAAATCCCAAAGATCCCAAATCCCTGGATGGATCAGGATAAATCCCAAATTCGAGGATGGATCAGGACAAATCCCAAAGGTCCCAAATCCCTCCTGCTCCCACCCAATCCCAATTTCCCCCTGGAATTCCTCATCCCGAATTTCCCCAGCCCCACATCCCCCTTTCCTCTGAGGGAACAAAAACCGGGAATTTAACACCAGGAAGTGCCAACTCTTTAATGGAACAACATTCCCGAGCCTCCGGAATTCCGGGATACAAACCCAACCCGCCCCGGGAATCTCGGAATTCCGAGGATTCCTCAAAACCCCGGAGCCTTCGGGGTTTTCCAGCTGGAATCCCGCAAAAAATCCCACAAAAATCCCAGGAATTCCGGTTTTTTCACATTCTCCAACAATCCAGGAATTCGGAAGTTGCTTCCATAGAAAAAAAATCAAAAAAAAATCAACCAAAAAACAAAAAAAATAGGGAAAAGGGTTGGGAGGCAGAGCAGAAAAGTTCTGGATTTCAATCCAGTCCCAAAATCTCCGGGAATTCCCGATGGGAGTTGCGTCCTGCTCTTCCCGAGGTTCCGGCCGGAATTCCGAGGGCGGATCGGGGTTTGCCGGGAAAAGGAGAGGCAGGAAACCTCCGAGGATTTTTCGGGATTTTCCCCCGGAAAAATTCCCGAAAATTCGCGTGGGTTTGGATTCGCCGAGGTGGAAACGACTCGGGAATTCCGCGGTTTTTGTGGAAAAGATGGAATTTTTTTTCCCGGGGTTTTCCGTGAATCCCGAAGGTTGGGATGGTCTGGGAAGGGTGGAAGGGAGGAGGCACGGAATTGTCCCAATCCCGAGGGATTTGGGGGTCCCAGAGTTTGGGATTGGCTGCAAATTCCCAGATTTTGTCCTGGGTTCCATCTTGGATTTAATCCCAAATTCCATCCTGGATTTAATCCCAAATTCGGTCCTGGATTCTGTCATGAATTCCATCCTGGATTGAACCTGAAATTCCATCCTGAATTCCATCAATTCCATCTGGGATTCAATCCTGCATTCCATCCTGGATTTAATCCTCAATTCCGTTTGAAATTCCGAATTCCACCCTAGATTTAATCCCAAATTCCATCCTGAATTACATCTGGGATTCCATCCTGAATTCCATCTGAGATTCCATCCCGAATTCCATCTGGGATTCCGAATTCCATCCTGGATTTCATCCTGGATTCCACCAATTCCAATCCCAAATTCCATCAGAGATTTCATCCCAAATCAATCCCGAATTCCATCTGAGATTCCGAATTCCATCCTGGATTTTATCCCGAATTCCATCTGAGATTCCATCCCGAATTCCATCAGAGATTTCATCCCAAATCAATCCTGAATTTCATCCCGAATTCAATCCCAAATTCCATCTGAGATTCCAAATTCCATGCTGAACTCTGTCCTGAATTCCAACTCGAATTCCATCTGGGATTCTGTCTGAGATTCCAAATTCCATCCTGGATTCAATCTGGGATTCCAAATTCCATCTGGGATTCCATCCCGAATTCAATCCCGAATTCCATCTGGTATTCCAAAATTCCATCCCAAATTCCATCCTGGATTCAATCCCGAATTCCATCTGGGATTCCATCTGAGATTCCGAATTCCATCTGGGATTCCATCCCGAATTCCATCTGAGATTCCAAAATTCCATCCCGAATTCCATCCCGGATTCCATCCCGAATTCCATCTGGGATTCCATCTGAGATTCCAAATTCCATCCCGAATTCCATCTGGGATTCTCCCAACCCAAGGCTTTGCGGTGCTGAGCTGATCCCAACTCCAATCCCAGCTCCATCCCTTCCGGAATTCGGCGAATTTCCCACGGATCAGGCCGGGAATAAAAAAACTGGGATTTAGGGATTTAAGGATTTCAGAGCGACGAAAGCGACGATTCCATCCTTTCCCGGGATTGGGGAGGGAAAATCCGTGGATTGAGCCTAAAAAAAATCCTGGGATTTGGCTCCATCCATGATTCCGGGTTGGGAATTTTATGGGAAAATTTGAGAATATCCCAAGAATTCCTTGGAGTATTTAAAAGGGGAAGTGAGGGGGGAAAAAGCCTGGAATTTCACGAGGAGGAGGGAAAGGGGATTTTTGGGAATGAGGAGTTCTGGGATATCATGGGGAGATCCCGAAAATTCCAAGAGAAATGGAATTTTTGGGGGAAAAAATTCCCAGCAACCTCTGGAAAAATGGGATTTTTGGGAATGAGGAGATTTTAAGGTGGAGAGCCCAAAAATCCCAGGAAAAATGGGATTTCGGGGGAAGGAATTCTGGGATATTGGAGGGAAGAGATCCCAAAAATCCCAGGAAAAATGGAATTTTGGGGGGAAAAAAAAAGGGCCTAAGGATCAACGATTTTCCCGCCTGCTCCGTAAAAACAAAAATAAATTTTCGCGGCATAAATTAAAAAAAGAATTAAATCCCACAAAAAATTAAATCCCACAGAAAAAAATTCCACAAAAATTCCAAAAAAAAAAAAAACCCAGAAAAAAAATAATCCCAGAAAACAAATAATCCCAGGAAAAAAAAAAAACAAAACAAAAAAGGGAAGAGAGGCAAATCCCAAAATAAATAGGGAAAATCCCGGGAAATCCGAGTGGTTTGGGCCTCGCGGGGATCGAAACGTGGGGGGGGAAAAAAAAACCAAAAAAAAAAAGGGAATTTGGGAAGAGACAAAACAAAAAAAAAATCCGGGAAGGAGCCGAGGGAAATTCCCAGGGAATTCCCAGAGTTTTAAGTGTCCTCGGTCATGTCTTGGCTCCCTGTCCGGGCGATTTTCCGGGGCGGCGCGGAATTCTCGCCTTCCAGCTCCACCTGCTCCTGATCCCGTTTTTTGGCTGCATTCTGGGGTGGGGAGAGAGGGGAGGTGAGGAATTCCCGGGATTTGGGAGGATGGGGATTGTTGGAATTGCTGAAATCTCAGCGTTCCTAAATCTGAGTTGTCCCCAAATCCTGGCAATCCTAAATCCAAGTATTCCCAATCCCAGTGATCTTAAATCCCAACATTCCTAAATTCAAGTATTCCCAATCCCAGCATTCCCCAATCCCAGCATTTCCACACCCCAGCAGCCCCCAATCCTAATATCCCCAAATCCCAGCATTTCCCCAATCCCAGAATTCCCAAATATCAGCATTCCTAAATCCAATTATTCCCAAATCCCAGTATTTACAGATCCAAGTACTCTCAATCCCAATATTCCTAAACCCCAGCAATTCCCCAATCCCAACATTCCCCATTCCCAATATTCCCCTATCCCAGCAATCCTAAATCCAAGTATTCCCAATCCCAGCATTCCCAGATCCCAGGATTTACAGATCCAAGTATTCCCAAGCAAAATATTCCTAAACCCCAGCATTCCCCAATCCCAGCATTCCTAAAAATCCAAGTATTCTCCAAACCCAGTGATCTTAAATCCCAACATTCCTAAATTCAAGTATTCCCAATCCCATCATTCCCAGATCCCAGCATTCCCCAATCCCAGCATTCCCAAACCCCAATGTTCCCCAATCCCAGCAATCCTAAACCTCAGCATTCCCCAATCCCAGCATTCCCCAATCCCAGCATTCTCAATTGTGATGATTCCCAGATCCAAACATTCCCAAATCCCATAAAGCCCACCCTAAACTGGAGAGGAAATCCACAGGCATTCCAAATCCAAGTATTCCCCAATCCCAGCATTCCCAATCCCAAATATTCCCCAACCCCAGCAATCATAAATCCAAGTATTCCCAATCCCAACATTCCCAATGGTGATGATTCCCAAATTCTAGCATTCCCACATCCCAGAATTCCCCAATCCCATCATTCCTAAACCTCACCATTCCCAAATCCCAACAATGCCCAATCCCAGCATTCCCAAATCCCAATATTCCCAAATCCCAGCATTCCCAATTGTGGTAATTCCCAAATCCCAGCATTCCTAAATCCCAGAATTCCCAATCCCAACATTCCTAAATCCCAGAATTCCCAATCCCAGCAATCCTAAATCCAAGTATTCCTAATCCCAACATTCCCAAATCCCAACATTCCTAAATCCCAACATTCCCAAATCCCAACATTCCCCAATTGTGATTATTCCCAATCCCAGAATTCCCAAATCCCATCAATCCCACCCTAAAACGAATGGAAAATCCACATTGGGAAAACCCTCCACGGGTTCATTCAAAATCCATCCCAAGATTTTTTTTTTTGGGATGAGAATTCCCAACATTCCCAAAATCCCTTCAAGGTTTCTCATTCCAATCCGAAATTGGGAGGAAAAATCCGCAGGATTTGGGAAATTTTGGGAAAAATTCCTCCATGGAATTCCTGCATCCCAAAGCTCGCTGTGGGAATGTTGGGATTTTTTGGGAATTCTCATCCCAGAAAAAATTTTGGGATAGTTTTGGGATTTAGGGACTTCAAGGAGGATTTTCCCAAGGTTTTCCCTGTGGATTTTCCCACAGATTTTTTGGGATTGAAAGCCTCAATCCCAATTATTTTTTTATTGATGGAGCTCCAAAATTCTGGGAATTGCAGGAAAATTGGGATTTTCATTAGGAATAATCTTGGATTAACTAATTTTGCTGTCATTCCAAGCAATCCCTGAAATTTGCCCATTTCCCAAAACCTCCACATTCCATAAAATTCCCACCGTGAAGATTCCAGGATGGAATTCCCAAATTCCAGCCCAAAATTCCTCTCCTTAATTCCCCAAAATTCTTTAAAAATTAAATTTTTAAATCCTAAAAAAATCCCATTTTTCCCTCTTTTCTAGAGGCAGGATTTCCCTGCTGGAATTCCCAGATTAATAATGATTATTCTAATTGTTATTTTAATTTAAAAAATCCCAAATTTGGCCCAAAAATTGGGAATTTTTATCCCAAATTTTACCTTTTTGTCCCACTGCTGGTGGAGGTAGCGCAGGAGGATGTTTGTCTTCTCTGTCACGATGACTGGGAAAGAATTCCAGGGAAAAACAGGGGGGAAAAAAATTCCAGTTTTAGGCTCGTTTGGGTGATTAATGAGGTATTGATAATTGGGAGTTAATGGGGGAAAATTGGGAATAAATAAAGGGGATTTGGGAATAAATTAAGGGGAATATTGGGGATAAAATAAGGGAAAATGGGAATAAATAAAAAGGAAAATGGGAATAAATGAAGGGGAAAATGGGAATAAATAAAGGGAAATATTTGGAATAAAATAAGTGGAAAATGGAAATAAAAAAGGGGAAAGTTGGGAATTAATAAAGCAAAAGTTGGGAATAAATAAAGGGAAATACTGGGAAAAAAATAAGGGGAAAATGGGAATAAATAAAAGGGAAATTTGGAATAAATAAAAGGAAATATTTGGAATGAATAAATAAAGGGAAAGTTGGGAATAAAGAAGAGGAATATTGGAGATAAATAAAGGGAAATATTTGGGATAAAATAAGGGGGAAATGGGAATAAATAAAAGGGAAATTGGGAATAAATAAAGGGAAATTGGAAATAATTAAAGAAAAATATTGGGAATAAGTAACTGAGAATATTGGGAACAAATAAAGGGAAAGTTGGGAATAAATAAAGGGGAATATTGGGAATAAAATAAGGGGAAAATGGGAATAAATAAAAAGAAGGTTGGGAATAAATAAGGGGAAAATATTGGGAATAAATAAAGGAGAAATTTGAAATAAATAAAGACAAATATTGGGAATAAATAAAGGAGAAATTGGGAATAAATAAAAGAGAAATTGGGAATAAATAAAAGAGAAACTGGGAATAAATAAAAAGGAAAATAGAAATAAATAAAAGAGAAATTTTGAATAAATAAAGGGAAGATTGTGAATAAATAAAGGAAAGTTTGGGAATAAATAAAAAGGAAAATGGGAATAAATAAAGGGGAAATGGGAAATAAAATAAGGGGAAAATGGGAATGAATAAAGGAAAGTTTGGGAATAAATAAAAGGGAAATTGGGGATCAATAAAGAGAAATATTGGGAATAAATAAAGGGGAAATGGGAATTAAAAATGGGAAAGTTGGGAATAAAGAAAGGGAATATTGGGAATAAATAGAGAGGAATATTGGGAATAAAGAAGGGGGAAATTATGAATAAATGAAGGAGAATATTTGGAATAAATAAAGGGGAAATTTGGAATAAAGAAGAGAGAAAGTTGCAAATAAATAAGGGGAAAATTGGAAATTAATGGGGGAAAACCTGGGAATAAAGCATAGGAAAAGATGGAAATAAAGGGGGAAAGTTGGGAATAAAGAGAGGGAAATTGGGAATAAAGAAGGGGAAAATTGGGAATAAATGAAGGGGAAAAGCTGGGAAAAAAAGGGGGGGAAATGAAAATAAATAAAGGGAAAAGGTGGAAATAAAGGAGAAAAATCCCAAATAAAAAGGGAATTTTCAAAGTTTCAAATTCCAGCTCCAGCTGAAGGGAATTTTGTGATTTTTCCCAAAGAACTCGGGATAAAGTCATGGAAAACTGGGATTTTTCCCAGGAAAACTCACTCTGTTCCGAGGGGAATTCTCTGGTGGGCAAATACACCGAGGGGCGACGGTTCTGGAAGGAATTCCGGGAAAATCCGTCAGGAATGGGAATTGTGGAGCCTGACTGGGATTGGGATTTGGGATTGTGGGATTTGGGATTGTGGGATTTGGGAATCTCATCAGGATTTGGGAATGGTGGGATTGGGAATCGTTGGGATTTGGGAGTGACGGGATTTGGGAATGGTGGGATTTGGGAATCTCATCAGGATTTGGGAATGTCATCAGGATTTGGGAATGGTGGGATTGGGAATTTTGGGAATGATGGGTGTGGAATTTGGGAATGCTGGGATTTGGGAATGTTGGGATTGGGAATGGAATTAGGATTTGGAAATGGTGGGATTGGGAATGTTGGGATTTGGGAATGATGGGATTTGGGAATGATGGGAGTAGAATTTGGGAATGGTGGGATTTGGGAATGATGGCATTTGGGAATGTTGGGATTTGGGAATGATGGAACTGGAATTTGGGAATGGTGGGATTTAGGAATGATGGGACTGGGAATGGTGGGATTTGGGAATCTCGGGATTTGGGAATCTCATCAGAATTTGGGAATGGCGGGATTGGGAATCGTTGGGATTTGGGAATTATGGGATTGGGAATGGTGGGATTTGGGAACATCATCAGGATTTGGAAATGTTGGGAGTGGAATTTGGGAATGGTGGGATTTGGGAATGTCAGAAGTTGGGAATGGTGGGATTTGGGAATGTTGGGATTTAGAAATGTTGGGGTTTGGGAATTCCGGGATTTAGGAATGCTGGGATTGGGAACATTAGGGTTTGGGAATTCTGGGATCTGGGAATGTTGGGATGTGGGAATGCTAGAATTTGGGAATCATCACCATTGGGAATGTTGGGATTGGGAATACTTGGATTTATGATTGCTGGGATTGGGGAATATTTGGGTTTGGGAATATTGGGATTTGGGAATGCTGGGGTTGGGGAATACTTGGATTTGGAATGCCTGTGGATTTCCTCTCCAGTTTAGGGTGGGATTTATGGGATTTGGGAATGTTTGGATCTGGGAATCATCACATTTAGGAATGCTGGGATTGGGGAACGTTGGGATTTGGGAATTCTGGGATTGGGGAATGCTGAGATTGAGGAATGCTGGGATTGGGGAATCCCAGGATTTGGGAACAGTGGGATTTTGGAACGCTGGGATTTGGGAATGCCAGAATTTGGAAAGAGTTGGGATTTGGGAATGTTGGGAGAATGGTGGAATGTGGGAATGCTGGGATGTGGGAACACCAGGATTTGGGAATGTTGGGACTGGGGAATGCTGGGATGGAGGAACACCAGGATTTGGGAATGGCAGGATTTGGGATCTTTGGGGTTTGGGAATTCCAGGATTTGGGAAAACTCACGGAAGCCTTGCAGACGGAATCCGCATGGAATCTGCTGAAGTTGCTCTTGTTGTAGACGGGGAGCCCCTTCAGGAAATCTGCCTGGAGAGCCAGAATTCCCAAAAAAAACAGTCAGGAAGACCCCAGAGAATGCTGGGAGATCCCAGGGAATTTTTGTCCATCCAAACCACCCCGCATTCAGCCCCAAATTCCAGGGATTGAGCGGGAAAAGTGAGAATTCCCGGGATTTGGGAAATGCAGAGTTTCTCCTTTTCTTGGTTAGAATTCCAAGGTTGATCCCAAGGTTCCAATTCCCAACCCCCCTGCCAGGAAAGAGGGAAAAATTCCCATCCCAGAATTCCCAAAGGATCATCCCAGGGTTGGGGGAACTCCAATCCCTCAATTCCTAAAAAATCTGGGGATGGAGGAATCACCCAATCCCACAAAACTGACGGTGGGGAAGACCCCAAAGCCCAGGGGGACCCCAAAATATCCCAAATATTCCAACAGGGGGATTCCAGCCTCCCTCAACCCCCCCACAAAAAACAAATGGTTCAGCCCCATTTTGGGGTGCTACCCCTAAACTCCCCCATAAATCAAATGGTTCAGCCCCATTTTGGGGTCCTTCCCTCAACCCCCCCAACAGACAAATGGTTCAACCCCATGTTAGGGTGTCCCCCTAAATTCCCCCCATAAAACAAATGGTTCAGCCCCACTCTGGGGTACCCCCTGAACTCCCCCGTAAAACAAATGGTTCAGCCCCACTTTCGGGTGTCCCCCTAAATTCCCCCCAACAGACAAATGGTTCAGCCCCACTTTAGGGTGTCCCCCCACAAAAAACAAATGGTTCAGCCCCACTTTAGGGTGCACCCCCATAAAACAAATGGTTCAGCCCCATGTTAGGGTGTCCCCCTAAATTCCCCCCATAAAACAAACGGTTCAGCCCCACCTCGGGCTGCCCCACACTCCTATAGGATCACCCCGGGCTGCCCCACACCCCTACGGGGTCACCTCAGGCTCCTCCAGCCCCACACTCCGATGGGATCACCTCATCCACACACCCCACACCCCTATGGGCTCCTCCAGCCCCACACCCCTATAGGATCACCCCAGGCCGCCCTACACCCCTATAGGATCACCCCGGGCTGCCCTACACCCCTATAGGATCACCCCGGGCTGCCCTACACCCCTATAGGATCACCCCGGGCTGCCCTACACTCCTATAGGATCACCCCGGGCTCCTCCAGCCCCACACCCCTATGGGATCACCCCAGGCTCCTCCAGCCCCACACCCCTATGGGATCACCTCAGGCTGCCCCACACCCCTATGGGATCACCTCAGGCCGCCCTACACCCCTATGGGATCACCCCGGGCTCCTCCAGCCCCACACCAGCTGCGCAGCAAGCCCCGAACCCCCAAACGCTCCCCAACCCCCGCCCTGCGCTTCCCCCGCCGCCCCAAACCCTCCGCGCCGCTCTCTCCCCTCACCGCCATCCCTGAGGGCGGCAACCCCTCACCCCCCCACCCCCTCAGCCCCTCAGCCCCACCACCCCCGCCCAGGCCGGGCCCTGCCGGCCGGAGGAGGCCGCGGTTCCCCCCTAGCAGTGCCGGGCAGCCCGCGGGCAGTGCGGCGGGGCGCGGGGAGCCGCGGCCGGGGCGCTGAGGCCGGGCCGGGGGCGCCATGGGCGCTGAGGGGCTCACGTACCATCTTCGCCGCCGCCAGCCGGGAGGAGCCGCCCCGGCCCGCCCACTGCCATGGCCGCACGCCCCGCCAGCGCCTATTGGTCAGCGCGGCAGAATTCTGGCTTCCTATTGGGCGCGGCGCCTGTCAATCATGGCGGTAAGGTTTGGTTGAGGCAGGAAGAGTCCGCGCGGAAGGGTGGGGTGGGTGCGGCGCGGGAGGACCCGGATGGAGAGCGGCGCGGGGCATGCTGGGAATTGTAGTTTCGGGGGTGGGTTGGCTCGTTAATTACGGAGCGGCTCATTAGGCATTGGCTCATTAGCGGCGCGAGGGGAAGGAGGAGAATTCTTTCCCTCTATCCCACCCCAGAGCTGGTGGTGGAACCAGAGGATGGAGCAGTGAAGGTGCTGCTGACAGAGCCAGAGTGAAATCAACTTAAATTCCGTAATTCCACACCCTGAATTCTTCTGTCCTTCCCAAAAATCCTCCCTGGAAAACACCAGATTCCCCTCCTCATTAAGCCTCCCATCCTAATTAACGCAGGAAGTTCCAGGCAAGACACTGAGATTTCAAAACACTTCTCCTCCCCCACGTTTATCTCGGAAAAAACACAAAAATTCAGAATAAACAGAGAGAAAATCCCAGATAATTTAACAATTCCAGCAACAATCACATCCCAAACCCCTCAGAAAATCCAACCACGACCCTGGAAAACACTGATCCCCCTCCTCATTAAGCCTCCCATCCTAATTAACACAGGAAAACCACTTCTCCTTCCCACAAAAACTCAGAATAAACACAAAAATTCGGAATAAACAGAGAAAATCATGGATGTTTTAATAATTCAACCAACAATCACATCCCAGAAAAACCACAAAATCCAACCACAACCCTGGAAAACACTGATCCCCCTCCTCATTAAGCTTCCCACCCTAATTAACACAGGAAAACCACTTCTCCTTCCCACATTTATCTCAGAAAAACCACAAAAATTCGGAATAAACACAGAAAATCGCGGATAATTTAACAATTTATTTAGCAATTCCAGCAACAATCACATCCCACAAAAACCACAAAATCCAATCCACCATCCGAGGCGACAGGGACAAACCACCTCCAGTTTTTCTCCCAAATCCAGGACATTTATCCCCAAATTTTGGGTGGCTCCTCAGTGGCTCAGGGATTTCCTGCCCTTGAGCATTCTGCGCAGGATGACGGCGATGCCGCCGGGAGTGCTGATCCTCCTGATCCAGCCGTGGGTTTTCTTCCTCTTCCAGTTGTTGGGTTGGTATTCGTTCCCTCGGGATTTGCCGCGGGTTTGGAGGGATTGCCAGGGTGGTAGAAGGGTGTGGAGCAGGGGAGGTGGTTCCAGAGGGGTTGGGAAGAGTGGGATGGAGTGGTGAAGGTGGAAAATCCTTGGGGAAAAGGGAAAAAAACCACAGAGTGAGCAGAGGGAAATTAGGGAGGAATTTGGAATTGTTAAGGTTGGAAAGGGGGAAAAATTGAGGATAAATTTGGAATTGTTAAGGTTGGAAAGGAAAAAAAAACCACAGAGTGAGCAGAGGGAAATTTGGAATTGTTAAGGTTGGAAAAGAAAAAAAAATTAAGGATGAATTTGGAATTGTTACAGTTGGAAAGGAAAGAAAAAAAAACACTTGGGACAAAGGGAAAAAACCACAAGAGTGAGCAGAGGGAAATTAGGGAGGAATTTGGGATTTGTTAAGGTTGGAAAGGGGAAAAAATTGAGGATAAATTTGGAATTGTTAAGGTTGGAAAGGAAAAAAAAATTAGGGATAAATTTGGAATAGTTAAGGTTGGAAAGGAAAGAAAAAAACCTTGGAAAAAGGCAAAAAAAGCACAGAGTGAGCAGAGGGAGATTAGGGATGAATTTGGAATTGTTAAGGTTGGAAAGGAAAGAAAAAAACCTTGGGAAAAAGGTAAAAAAAAGGATTTGCTGGAATTCCCAGGCTGGCAGTGGGGTGTGGAGCAGGGGAGGTGGTTCCAGAGGGGTTGGGAAGAGTGGGATGGAGTGGTGAGGCTGGAAAATCCTTGGGGAAAAGGGAAAAAAATACGGAGTGAAATTAGGGATGAATTTGGGATTGTTAAGGTTGGAAAGGAAAAACAAAACCTTGGGAAAAAGGTAAAAAAAACCTTGGGGAAAAAGGTAAAAACAGAGGGAAATTAGGGATGAATTTGGGATTGTTAAGGTTTGAAAGGAAAAAAAAAACCACAGAGTGAGCAGAGGGAAATTAGGGAGGAATTTGGAATTGTTATGGTTGGAAAGGAAAAAAAAATTGAGGATAAATTTGGAATAGTTAAGGTTGGAAAGGAAAAAAAAAACTTGGGGAAAAGGTAAAAAAAGCCATGGGAAAAAGGTAAAGAAAACCTTGGGAAAAAGGTAAAAAAAACACGGAGTGAAATTAGGGAGGAATTTGGGATTGTTAAGGTTGGAAAAGAAAAAAAAATTAGGGATAAATTTGGAATTGTTAAGGTTGAAAAGGAAAGAAAAAACCTTGGGAAAAAGGTAAAAAAAACCTTGGGGAAAAGGTGAAGAAAACCTTGAGAAAAAGGTAAAGAAACCTTGGGAAAAGGTAAAAAAAAGGATTTGCTGGAATTTCCAGGGTGGCAGAAGGGTGTGGAGCAGGGGAGGTGGTTCCAGAGGGGTTGGGAAGAGTGGGATGGAGTGGTGAAGGTGGGAAATCCTTGGGGAAAAGGGAAAAAAATACGGAGTGACATTAGGGATGAATTTGGGATTGTTAGGGTTGGAAAGGAAAGAAAAAAAACTGGGAGAAAGGTAAAAAAACCTTGGAAAAAAGGTAAAAACAGAGGGAAATTAGGGAGGAATTTGGGATTGTTAAGGTTGGAAAGGAAAAAAAAACCACAGAGTGAGCAGAGGAAGATTAGGGAGGAATTTGGAATTGTTAAGGTTGGAAAGGGGAAAAAATTGAGGATAAATTTGGAATAGTTAAGGTTGGAAAGGAAAAAAAAAAACCACGGGAAAAAGGTAAAAAAAAACCTTGGGGAAAAGGTAAAAAAAAAACACAGAGTGAAATTAGGAATGAATTTGGAATTCTTAAGGTTGGAAAAGAAAACAAAAATTAGGAATTAATTTGGAATTGTTAAGGTTGGAAAGGAAAAAAAAACACAGAGTGAGCAGAGGGAAATTAGGGATGAATTTGGGATTGTTAAGGTTGGAAAGGAAAAAAAATTGGGGATAAATTTGGAATTGTTAAGGTTGGAAAGGAAAGAAAAAACCTTGGGAAAAAGGTAAAAAAACCAAGGAATAAGCAGAGGGAAATTAGAGATGAAATTGGAATTTTAAGGTTGGAAAGGATATTAATATTTTTTTCTTCCAGCTCTACCTAATCATGTTCACAAGGATTTTATGGCCAAATATTTACATCTCACCTATTTTATGGACATTGACTCCAAACCTTCCTGGACAGTTTTCCCAAATATTTCCATCCCAAGTACTTCCCAAATATTTATATCCCAAATATTTAATGTCCTACATATTTTATGGACACTGACTCCAAACCTTCCTGGACAGTTTTCTCAAATATTTCTATCCCAAGTATTTCCTAAATATTTCTATCCCAAGTATTTCCCAAATATTTTATGTCCCAAATATTTTATGGACATCGACTCCAAACCTCCCTGGACAGTTTTCTCAAATATTTCTATCCCAAGTATTTCTTTCCCAAGTATTTCTTTCCCAAGTATTTCCCAAATATTTTATGTCCCACTGACTCCAAACCTTCCTGGATAGTCTTACCAAGTATTTAATTCCCAAATATTTACATCCCACCTATTTTATGGACATTGACTCCAAACCTTCCTGGACAGTTTTCTCAAATATTTCCATCCCAAGTACTTCCCAAATATTTATATCCCAAATATTTAATGTCCTACATATTTTATGGACACTGAATCCAAACCTTCCTGGACAGTTTTCCCAAATATTTCCATCCCAAGTATTTCTTTCCCAAGTATTTCTATCCCAAGTATTTCCCAAATATTTTATTTCCCAAATATTTTATGTCCCACTGATTCCAAACCTTCCTGGATAGTCTTACCAAGTATTTAATTCCCAAATATTTACATCCCACCTATTTTATGGACACTTGACTCCAAACCTTCCTGGACAGTTTTCTCAAATATTTCTATCCCAAGTATTTCTTTCCCAAGTATTTCTATCCCAAGTATTTCCTAAATATTTCTATCCCAAGTATTTCTCAAATATTTTATGTCCCACTGACTCCAAACCTTCCTGGATAGTCTTACCAAGTATTTAATTCCCAAATATTTACATCCCACCTATTTTATACCCATTGATTCCAAACCTCCCTGGGCAATTTTCCCAAGGATTTCTATCCCAAGGATTTCTATCCCAAGGATTTCTATCCCAAGGATTTAAACCCCAAATATTTTATCTCCCACCTATTTTACACCCACCGACTCCAAACCCCCCCGAACACTTTCCCCACCGCTTTCCACCCCTTTTCCCACAGTATTATTGCCGGAATTCCCTCAATATCCCCTCAGACTCTCCTCCGGCCCAGCTCGATGTCATTCCCTTTGTCCTGCTGTCCCCTGTGAGGACATCCCGACCTTCCCCGGCTGTCCCCGGATGTCCCCTGCTGCCAGGCCCTCGTGGAGATGGCGAATGTCCCTGCTGAGCCCCTTTTCCCCGCGCTGTCCCCCTCAGGCCGATGTCACCCCTCAGTCCCCTCACGCTACCTGCGACCCGCAGCCCGCCAGCCCAGCGCCGCCATTGCTCTGCACCCGCCAACACCGCCGCTCCCCATTGGCTCCCTCCTCCCAGCCAATCACCGCCGGCGCCGCGCCGCGGGGGATGATGGGAGTTGTAGTCCTGAGGGGGTGGTGGAGGCGTTGCCACGGCAACCGCCGCGGCCTTGTTGTCCTCGGCGCTGTGGCGACATGCGACAGGCCTCAAAGGGCTCCCGGAGAGCTGGAGAGGGGTGTGAGACGAGGGATGGAGGGGCAGGAGTGGCTTCCTGCTGGGCAAGGGGGATTTGGGGTGTTGGGAATGAGGAATTCCAGAGAATTTGGCTGCCCTGGGTCTCTGGAGTGGCCAAGGCCAGGCTGGATGGGACAGTGGCATTGTCCCTGTCGTGGCAGGGGTGGCATTGGACGGGATTTAGGGTTTTTCCAACCCAAAGCATTCCAGGATCCTGGTGGTGCTTTTGGGGAGCAATGGCAGCGCTGTCCCCAGGGCAGGAGCAGCGCGTTGGTGGCACTGCCACTGTCATGGTGTGGCCATGGTCATGGCACTGCCATGCTCCTGACACGCTGGGGACACTACCACACTCATGGCACTGTCACCTTCATGGTGTGGCCACAATCATGGCACTGCCAGGCCTGGGACACCTTGGTGACACTGAAATGTTTGTGGCACTGCCACTGTCATGGTGTGGCCGTGGTCACGGCACTGCCATGCTCATGACACTTTGGTGACACTGCCACACTCATGGCACTGACCGTGACACTGCCACACTCATGGCACCGTCACACTCATGGCACTGCCACGCTCGTGACACGTTGGTGACACTGCCACACTCACGGCACTGAGCATTGCAATGCCACAATTGTGATCTGTTGGTGACATTGCCACGTTCACGGCACTGCCACACTCAGGGCACTGACCGTGGCAATGCCACACTCGTGACACATTGGTGACACTGCCACACTCAGGGCACTGACCATGGCAATGCTACACTCATGACACGTTGGTGGCACTGCCACCCTTGCACCCCCCACCAACCCACATCCACCCCCACCTATGTCCCCCCGTCCCCCCTGTCCCCCATATCCCCATGTCCCCCATGTCCCTCCTGTCCCCCATATCCCCCATGTCCCCATGTCCCCAATGTCCCCAATGTCCCCCCAAGTCCTCCATATCCCCCATGTCCCCCATATGGCCCCCATCCCCCACGTCCCCATCTCCCCCATGTCCCCATATCCTCATGTCCCCATGTCCATGTCCCCCATGTCCCCGTGTTCCCATATCCCCCATATCCCCATGTCCCTCTACCCCATATCCCCCACGTCCCCTGTGTTCCCCATGTCCCCATGTCCCTGCTGTCCCCGTGTCCCCATGTCCCCATGTCCCCCTGTCCCAATGTCCCCATATCCCCATGTCCCCAGTGTCCCCGTGTGTAGATACCCCATGTCCTCTATCCCATATCCCCATGTCCCCACTGTCCCCATGTTCCACTGTCCCCATGTCCCCATGTCCCCATGTCCC
The DNA here is from genome assembly GCF_008360975.1 of Lichenostomus cassidix. Classification (NCBI taxonomy): domain Eukaryota; kingdom Metazoa; phylum Chordata; class Aves; order Passeriformes; family Meliphagidae; genus Lichenostomus; species Lichenostomus cassidix. Next base: position 1,598,166 of record NC_139508.1, on the reverse strand, counting down.
CATGTCCCCGTGTCCCCATGTCCCCATGTCCCCGTGTCCCCATGTCCCCATGTCCCCATGTCCCCATGTCCCCATGTCCCCATGTCCCCATGTCCCCATGTCCCCATGTCCCCATGTCCCCATGTCCCTTATCCCCATATATCCACCCTGTCCCCATGTCCCCAATGTCCCCAATGCCCCCATGTTTACCATCCCATATCTCCCCCATATCTCCCCTGTCCCCAATGTCCATAATGTCATCCCCATATCCCCATATCCCCATATCCCCTGTCCATATGTCCCCATGTCCCCATGTCCCCACATATCCCCCCATATCCCCATATCCCCATGTCCCCCAAGTCCCCCGCGCTGCCATTGGCTCACCCCGCTGTCCATCACCGCCCAGCCCCGCCCCCTTAGGAGGGATTTCGCGGCTTTCCATGGCGACAGCTCCAAGGACAAACCCCCCCCGTGTCCCCATGGAGCAGCGCTTGGGGACAATCTGGAAGGGCAGGAATTTTTGGGGGGCGACCGACAGGAGCTGAAGGGTTTTTTTCCCCCCCCTGGAAAAATCCTGAAAAAACGCCTGAAAAATCCTGAAAAATTTTTTAAAAATTAGGATTTTAACCCATCCTGCTCCCACCGCATCGCTCCCTCCGCTTTTCCCTCGGGAATTCTGCGGAATTCCAAGCTTTTCTTCCCATCCCGACCCCCGACGACCCTCGGCGATAAATGAGGTGAGCGCCGCTGATTTTTATTTTTATATTTATTTTTTTCCCCTCCGCGGTGCTGCGGGAATTTCCTGACGGTGCTGCTTGTGGGGGGGGAGGAGGAAAACGGCCAAAAAAACCCGAAAATCGGGCAATTTTCCCCATCGGGATGAGATTTGGGATGGGAAAATCGGGATTTATGTGTCTCTCGGAGGAGCCGCGCTGAGGTAACCTGGATTTATCCAGGAGCGCGGCGAGCCAGAAAGGAAGGGGGGGATTTTATCCTGAATTTATCCCGAATTTATCCCGGATTTATCCACCACCGTGATGCAACGGCGGGGAAAGATTGCCGCGCTCGGCTCCGAAAAATCCGCTCGGAATTTCGGCTGGAATTTCGGACCTGCTGGGGATTCGGAGGGGAGGAGGAGGAGGAGGCTGGGCTGATTCCAGAGGCTAATTCCAGAGCCTGAATCCTTCCCGAGGCTCCTTGCCATGGTTCCTGCAGCCCGCTGGATTTTCCTGCGGCTCTGCGGAGGGGAACGGGAGCGATCCCGGCGGGAATGCCGCTGGGATTGAGGGGCGGCAGGGATTTGGGGGTCGGGAGGCTTTTGTGTCCGGAGGGTTGGGTGATTCCTGAAAAAAAAGGGGGAAAAGGGGGACAGGAGGCCTTTGGGGTGATGCCATTTCTGATCCTTTTTCCTTTGGGATGATCCCATTTCCTGATCCCTTTTCCTTAGGGATAATACCATTTCCTGCTCCTTTTTCCTTAGGGATGATCCACTTTTCCTAATCCCATTCCCATCCCTTTTCCTTAGGGATGATCCCATTTCTGATCCCTTTTCCTTAGGGATGATCCCATTCCCCTGATCCCTTTTCCTTTGGGATGATCCCATTCCCGAGCTTTTTTCCTTAGGGATGATCCCATTTCCTGATTCTTAGGGATGTTCCCTTTCCCCGATCCCATTTCCCAGCCCTTTTCCTTAGGGATGATCCCATTTCTGCTCCCTTTTCCTTAGGGATGATCCCATTCCCGAGTTATTTTTCCTCAGGGGTGATCCCTTTCCCCTGCTCCTTTTTCCCAGCCCTGTTCCTTAGGAATGTTCCACTTTCCCTGCCCTGTTTCGTAGGGATGATCACCTTTTCCTGATCCCATTTCTGATCCCTTTTCCTTAGGGATGATCCCATTTCCCTACTCCCTTTTCTTATCTCTCTTCCTTAGGAATGTTCCACTTTCCCTGCCCTGTTTCTTAGGGATGTTCCCTTTTCCCGATCCCATTTCTGAGCTCTTTTCCTTAGGGATGATCCCATTCCTGATCCCTTTTCCTTAGGGATGATCCCATTCCCCTGCTCCCTTTTCCCATCTCTCTTCCTTAGGAATGTTCCACTTTCCCTGCCCTATTCCTTAGGCATGATCCCCTCTTCCTGATCCCATTTTCCAGCCCTATTCCTTAGGGATATTCCCTTTCCCTGTTCCCCTTTCCCTTCTCTTTCCCTTAAGGGTGATTCCTTTTCCTGATCCATTTTCCCGATTCTGTTCCTTAGGAATAATTCCCTTTCCCAGCCCTGTTTCTTAGGGATGTTTCCTTTTCCTGATCCCATTTCCCAGCCCTATTCCTTAGGATTGTTTCCCATTTCCCATGTTTTTCCTTACAGATTCTCCCCTTTCCCTGCTCCCTTTTTCCTGCCCTCCTTTCCAGGGAGTTTCCTCTTCCCAGCCCTGACATTCCCCTTTCTCTGATTCCCTTTCCCTCCTCTTTCCCTGATGGATGATCCACTTTCCCAGCCTTATTCCTTAGGAATGATCCCATTTCCCTGCTCCCTTTCCCTGCCCTTTTCCTTATGGATATTCCCTCTCCTGCTCCCCTTTCCCTTCCCTATTCCTGATGGATATTCCCATTTCCTTTCCCTTTCCCTTCTGTTTACCTTATGGATTTCCCTTTCCCTTATGGATTCCCTTATGGATTTTTTCTTTCCCTTATGGATTCCCTTATGGATTTCCCTTTTCCTATTCCTCTTTCTCATTCCTTACAGATATTCCCTTCCCATTTCCCTTATGGATTCCCTCATGGATTTCCCTTTCCCTTATGGATTCCCTCATGGATTTCCCTTTCTCTTATGGATTCCCTCCTGGATTTCCCTTTTCCTATTCCTCTTTCTCATTCCTTATAGATATTCCCTTCCCATTTCCCTCATGGATTCCCTCATGGATTTCCCTTTCCCTTATGGATTCCCTTATGGATTTTTTTTTCCCTTATGGGTTCCCTCATGGATTTCCCTTTCCCTCATGGATTCCCTCATGGATTTCCCTTTCTCTTATGGATTCCCTCCTGGATTTCCCTTTCCCTTTTCCTCTTTCTCATTCCTTATAAATATTCCCTTTCCATTTCCCTCATGGATTTCCCTTTCCCTTATGGATTCCCTCATGGATTTCCCTTTTCCTTTCCCCCTTTCTCATTCCGTACAGATATTCCCTTTTCCCTTATGGATTCCCTTACGGATTTCCCTTTCCCCGCTCCCTTTCCCTTAGGAATTCTGCCCATTCCCTGACCCCACACAATCCCTCCACATCCCATGGCATCCTGGAGAAATCCCAGGACCTCTCCATCCCCCTCTCCACCCCAGGATTCCAGAGCTGCTTCCACGCTCGGAAAAACCCTTCCCAATAACATTCCCATCGTTAATAAATTCGGGTTTTTTTTCATGTTTTCCCACCTGGAATTCACTCCCTGAGTTTCCTGTGCCGTTCCCATGTCCCTTGTGTCATTCCTATTTCCCCCATGTCATTCCCATGTCCCTCGGCAGGATCCCAATGTTTCCAGGATCCTTCAGCAGGATCCCAATATTTCCAGGATCCTAATGTTTCCAGGATCCCTCAGCAGATCCCAGTGTTTCCAGGATCCCAATGTTTCCAGGATCCCAATGTTTCCAGGATCCCAATGTTTCCAGGATCCCTCAGCAGATCCCAATGTTTCCAGGATCCTAATGTTTCCAGGATCCCTCAGCAGGATCCCAATGGCTCCCAAATCCCTTCAGCTGGATCCCAAGGCAAGATCCTGATGGGAGGATCCCAATGTTTCCAGGATCCCAAGGCAGAATCCCTTTGGCTGGATCCCTCAGCAGGATCCCAAAGCTGGATCCCTTGGCAGGATCCCAATGTTTCCTGGATCCCAAAGTTCCCCAGATCCCTCAGCAGGATCCCAAGGCAGCATCCCAATATTTCCAGGATCCCAATGTTTGCAGGATCCCAATGTTTGCAGGATCCTAATTGCTCCAGGATCCCTCAGCAGATCCCAATGTTTCCAGGATTCCAATGTTTCCAGGATCCCTCAGCAGATCCCAATGTTTCCAGGATCCCAATGTTTCCAGGATCCCTCAGCCAGATCCCCATATTTCCAGGATCCCAGTATTTCCAGGATCCCAATATTTCCAGGATCTCTCAGCCAGATCCCAGTGTTTCCAGGATCCCAATGTTTTCAGGATCCCAATATTTTCAGGATCCCTCAGCAGATCCCAATATTTCCACGATCCCAGTATTTCCAGGATCCAAATGTTTCCAGGATCCCTCAGCCAGATCCCAATGTTTCCAGGATCCCAGAATTTCCAGGATCCCCACATCCCACCATTCCCGACTCCTTGTCATGCCCAGATTATGTAACCAACCCCAAATTCCCAAAATCCCGCTGGCAGCGACGGGAACGAGCCGGGATGTGAGGAGGAGGAGGGGGGATAACCATCCCGTTCCCATGGCAACCGGCATCCTTCCCGAGTTCCTGGGAATCTTTTCCAGCCCTTCTCCTCCTCCTTGGATGTTTTGTGGGGTCATGGAATGCGTGGGAGGTGGGAGACAGGAATTGTCCTCTTCCCGACCCCAAAATGAGACCCGGGATGGAACTGTCCTCTTCCCGACCCCAAAACTATCCCAATTCCCATTCCTGCAGGATCCCAATCCCAGTTCCCATTCCCACAGGATCCCAGTTCCCATTCCTGCAGGATCCCAATCCCAATCCCATTTCTGCAGGATCCCAATCCCATTCCCACAGGATCCCAACCCTAATTCCCATTCCTGCAGAATCCCAATGCCATTCCCACAGGATCCCAATCCCAGTTCCCATTTCTGCAGGATCCCAATCCCAATTCCCATTCCTGCAGAATCCCAGTTCCCATTCCTGCAGGATCAGGACCCCAATCCCAATTTCCCATTCCTGCAGAATCCCAATTCCCATTCCCACAGGATCCCAGTTCCCATTCCTGTGGGATCCCAACCCCAGTTCCCACTTCTGCAGGATCCCAATCCCAGTTCCCATTCTTGCAGGATCAGGATCCCAATTCCCATTCCTGTGGGATCCCAGTTCCCATTCCTGCAGGATCCCAACCTCAATTCCCATTCCTGCAGGATCCCAATCCCATTCCCACACTATCCCAATCCCAATTTCCCATTCCTGCAGGATCCCAGTTCCCATTCTTGCAGGATCCCAGTTCCCATTCCTGCAGGATCCCAATCCCAATTCCCATTCCTGCAGGATCCCAATCCCAATTCCCATTCCCGTAGGATCCCAGTTCCCATCCCCCCCAGCTTTCCCCTGGATAATCCAAATATCCAAAGGGTTAAAACTCCGGGAATGAGGTTTGGGAACAGCAGGAAAAATCCCACAATCCCTCCTGTTCCTTCTTTTCTTTCCCTATTTTTTTGTGAAAGGATTTTAATTAAATCCTATCCCTGTCATTCCCATCTCAGCTGGCTGCTCCTGACTATCATAAAATATATTTATATTTAAATATAAATTAAATATTTATATTTAATTGGGATAAATAATGCATTCCCTGCGGCGGATCTTCCCCGCGCTCCAGATTTGTCGGGAAAAGAGGAATTTTCTGTTCCAAACAAGCTTTTTTTTCCATGTTTTTCACTCAGACTGAGCAAATCCCTTCTCCCAGGACTTTGATGGGGACTGCAGGGCTTGGTGACAGGGATGTGACCTGGAAAAAGTGGGACAGGGAATTTCAGATCCATCTGGGAATGTCAGATCCATCTGGGATCAAGCACAGCAGGAAAACTCCCTTTTTGGGGGAACTTTCTTCACCCCAAATCCTTTTCTTCCCATATTTTTTCCACTCAGCTGGGGCAAATCCCTTTATCTGTTTGAGTGATGGGAACAGGGATGTGACCCGGAAAAAGTGGGACAGGGAATGTCAGATCCATCTGGGAATTTCAGATCCATCTGGGAATGTCAGATCCATCTGGGATCAGCAGCAAAATCCTGCTTTTCTGGTCACCTCCTTCATCCCAAACTCATCCCCAGTGGGGTTTCCCCATCAAATCAGCTGGGAACTAAACCACCACCAGTTTCTTGTGCTGAAATCGGGGCTGAATCCCGAATTTTTTGTTTTCCCTGTTTTTTCAGGGAGCACAGTGCTGGGGCTCTGCTTTTCTAGGGCTCTTTCTTCATCCCAAAAAGATCCCCTGTGGGATTTTCCTATCAAATCAGCCAGGGACAATTCCACCCCCACTTCCCCATGCCAAAATTGGTGCCGAATCCCAAAATTTTTTTGTGCTTTCCCATTTTTCCAGGGAGCACAATGCTTTGGCTCTGCTTTTCTTGTCCTCTTCACGACCCCAAAACTCCCAGTTCCCATTCCTGCAGGATCCCAATTCCCATTCCTGCAGGATCCCACTCCCAGTTCTCATTCCTGTGGGATCCCAATCCCAATTCCCATTCCTGTGGGATCCCAACCCCAATTCCTGCAGGATCCCAATCCCAATTCCCATTCCTGCAGGATCCCAATCCCAATTCCTGCAGGATCCCAATCCCAATTCTCATTCCTGTGGGATCCCACTCCCAGTTCCCATTCCTGCAGGATCCCAATCCCAGTTCCCATTCCTTCAGGATCCCAATCCCAATTCCCATTCCTGCAGAATCCCAGTTCCCATTCCCGCAGGATCGGGATCCCAATTCCCTCTTTCTTCATCCCAAACTCATCCCCAGCAGGATTTCCCCACCAAAACAGCCAGGGGACAAATCCACCCCCACTTCCCCGTGCCAAAATCCATGCCGAATCCCAAATTTTCCCGTTTTTCCAGGGAGCACAATGCTTTGGCTCTGCTTTTCTAGGACCCTTTCTTCATCCCAAACTCATCCCCAGCAGGATTTTCCCACCAAAACAACCAGGGGACAAATCCACCACCACTCCCCCGTGCCAAAATCCGTGCCAAATCCCAAATTTTCCCGTTTTTCCAGGGAGCACAATGCTTTGGCTCTGCTTTTCTAGGGCTCTTTCTTCATCCCAAACTCATCCCCAGCAGGATTTCCCCACCAAAACAGCCAGGGGACAAATCCACCACCACTTCCCCGTGCCAAAATCCGTGCCGAATCCCAAATTTTCCCGTTTTTCCAGGGAGCACAATGCTGGGGTTCTGCTTTTCCGGGTCACCTCCTTCATCCCAAACTCATCCCCAGCGGGATTTCCCCACCAAAACAGCGAGGGGACAAATCCACCCCCACTTCCCCGTGCCAAAATCCGTGCCGAATCCCAAATTTTCCCGTTTTTCCAGGGAGCACAATGCTGACCAGCATCGCCGACGGCCTCCTTTGCTGCCTGCTGGGCAAAACCCCCAACGCCGTGGGGCCGCTGGACAGCGTTGAGTCCAGCGACGGCTACAGCTTCGTGGAGGTGAAACCCGGCCGGATCCTGCGGGTTCGGCACAGCGTTCCCAAACGCCCCCCGGGGTTCCCGGAGGAGCCGGACGACCCGTCGGCGGAGCGCGGCGCGGTGCACTGCAAGCGCCGCATCACCCTCTACCGCAACGGGCAGCTGCTCATCGAGAATCTGGGCGACGCTGTGAGGTCTGAGATCCTCCAGGAGCCCGCCGTGGAGGTGGAGATGTCGGAGCCGCCGGGAATTCCGGGCTGCGGGAACGCCAAGGACGTGGCGACGCCGCCGGGGAAGCGGAGGAAGCGCAAACCGAAGAAAGTCGTCACGGTGGATTGTAAAAAGCGCATCACGAGCTGCAAGGGCACCCACGGCGACGTGGTGTTGTTCTTCATCCACGGTGTTGGAGGCTCGCTGGACATCTGGAAGGAGCAGCTGGAGTTCTTTTCCAAGCTGGGCTACGAGGTGGTGGCGCCGGACCTGGCGGGGCACGGCTGCAGCTCGGCGCCGCCGGTGGCCGCGGCGTACACCTTCTACGCGCTGGCCGAGGATATGAGGGCTGTGTTCAAGAGATACGCCAAGAAACGGAATATCCTCATCGGGCATTCCTATGGGTAAGGGATAATGGGAAAATTCGGGAATATTTGGGGATATCCTGATGGGAATGGGAATATCCTGATCTATGTGTTGGCCGAGGATATGAGGGCTGTGTTCAAGAGATACGCCAAGAAACGGAATATCCTCATCGGGCATTCCTATGGGTAAGGGATAATGGGAATGTCCTGATGGGAATGGGAATGGGAATGGGAATGGGAATGGGAATGGGAATGGGAATGGGAATGTCCTGATTTACCTGCTGGCTGAGGATATGAGGGCTGTGTTCAAACGATACGCCAAGAAAAGGAATATCCTCATCGGGCATTCCTATGGGTAAGGGATAGGAGTATTCGGGAATAATTGGGAATATCCTGATGGGAATGGGAATGGGAATATTCAGGAATATTCAGGAATATTCAGGAATATTCAGGAATATTCTGGTTGGGTGTTGGCCAAGGATATGAGGGCTGTGTTCAAGAGATACGCCAAAAAAAGGAATATTCTCATCGGGCATTCCTATGGGTAAGGGATAATGGGAATAAAAAAATAGAATATTCTCATCAGGCATTCCTATGGGTAAGGGATAGGAGTATTTGGGAATATTTGGGAATATCCTGATGAGAATGGGAATGGGAATATTCAGGAATATTCTGGTTGAGCGCTGGCAGAGGATATAAGGGCTGTGTTCAAGAGATACACCAAGAAACGGAATATCCTCATCGGGCATTCCTATGGGTAAGGGATAATGGGAATAATGGGAATATCCTGGTGGGAATGGGAATAGGAATGGGAATATCCTGATCTACGTGTTGGCTGAGGATATGAGGGCTGTGTTCAAACGATACGCCAAAAAAAGGAATATTCTCATCAGGCATTACTATGGGTAAGGGATAATGGGAATAATGGGAATATCCTGACGGGAATGGGAATATTCTGGTTGGGCACTGGCTGAGGATATGAGGGCTGTGTTCAAGAGATACGCCAAGAAAAGGAATATTCTCGTTGGGCATTCCTATGGGTAAGGGATAATGGGAATATCCTGATGGGAATGGGAATGGGAATGTCCTAATGGGAATATTCTGGTCGGGCACTGGCCGAGGATATGAGGGCTGTGTTCAAGAGATATGCCAAAAAAAGGAATATTCTCATCAGGCATTACTATGGGTAAGGGATGGAATATTCTGATGGGAATGGGAATGGGAATATTATGATCTGGCATTCGTATGGATAAGGGAATGGGAATATTTGGGAATATCCTGATCAGGCATTGTAAGGAGAGTGGGAATGGGAATATCCTGATGGGAATGGGAATGTCCTGATCAGGTATTCCTATGGGTAAGGGAATGGGGATAATGGGAATATTCTGATGGGAGTGGGAATATCCTGATGGGATATTCCTGTGGGTAAGGGGGATGGGAATGGGGTGCAGTCATCCCAGAAAAACCCCAGGCTCAGTGCAGGGAATGCCTGGAAAATCCCACATTTTAGTTCATGTTCTCAGTGGTTTATCGGGTTTACCCTGGTGTTCTCAGTTTGGGATCCCAATTCCCATTCCTGCAGGATCCCAATCCCAATTCCCACACGATCCCAATCCCAATTCCCATTCCTGCAGGATCCCAATCTCAGTTCCCATTCCTGCAGGATCCCAATCCCAATCCTATTCCTTCAGGATCCCAATTCCCATTCCTGCAGGATCCCAATTCCAATTCCCATTCCTGCAGGATCCCAATCCCAATCCCATTCCTTCAGGATCCCAATCCCAATTCCCATTCCCACAGTATCCCAATTCCCATTCCTGCAGGATCCCAATCCCAATTCCCATTCCCACAGGATCCCAATCCCAGTTCCCATTCCTGTGGGATCCCAATTCCCATTCCCTCCCAATCCCAATCCCAATCCCATTCCTGCAGAATCCCAATTCCCATTCCTGCAGGATCCCTGTTCCCATTCCCGCAGAATCCCAGTTCCCATTCCTGCAGGATCCCAATCCCAATCCCATTCCTTCAGGATCCCAATCCCAATTCCCATTCCCACAGTATCCCAGTTCCCATTCCTGCAGGATCCCAATCCCAGTTCCCATTACTACAGGATCCCAATTCCCATTCCTGCAGGATCCCAATCCCATTCCCTCAGCAGGACAGGGACTATGGGATCCCTCAAGGTGTCCAACACCCCTCAGGCTGTTTCCCTTTGTCCGGCTAATCCCAGAACACCACGGGGGAACTGGAAGGTCAGGGATATAAATAGGATAAATCCCAGAAAGTCGATTAGGGTGAGACTAAAGGAGGAGAATCCGGAGTTGTTTGGGGTCAGCTCGGGGTGAGGCCTGGGGGGAGAGACAGTGGGGTTGGGCTGGGCAGGGTGGCCCCAAAAAATTCCTCCATTGGCCCCAAAAAATTCCCCTCTCAGCCCCAAAAAATTCCTCCATTGGCCCCAAAAAATTCCTCCCTCAGCCCCCCAAAAATTCCTCCATTGGCCCCAAAAAATTCCCCTTTCAGCCCCAAAAAATTCCTCCCTCAGACCCAAAAATTCACCCCTTGACCCCCAAAAATTCCCACCTCCCCTTCCCTCCCTCCCTCAGTGCCATCCCACCGTCCCACTGTCCCCATGTCCCGCCAATGTCCCCAATGTCCCCATGTCCCACTGATGTCCTCAATGTCCCTTAGGGTGTCATTCTGCACCTTCTTGTCCCATGAGTACCCCGACCTGGTGCACAAGGTGATCATGATCAACAGCAGAGGTCCCACTGTCCCACCATCCCACTGATGTCCCCATGTCCCACTGATGTCCCCAATGTCCCCAACGTCCTCAGGGTGTCCTTCTGCACCCTACTGGCCCATGAATACCCCGATTTGGTGCACAAGGTGATCATGATCAACGGCGGAGGTCCCACTGATGTCCCCATGTCCCACCATCCCCATGTCCCCATGTCTCACCAATGTCCCCATGTCCCACCGATGTCCCCAATGTCCCCAGGGTGTCCTTCTGCACCTTCCTGGCCCACGAGTACCCCGACCTGGTGCACAAGGTGATCATGATCAACGGCGGAGGTCCCACTGATGTCCCCATGTCCCACCATCCCCATGTCCCCATGTCTCACCAATGTCCCCATGTCCCACCGATGTCCCCAATGTCCCCAGGGTGTCCTTCTGCACCTTCCTGGCCCACGAGTACCCCGACCTGGTGCACAAGGTGATCATGATCAACGGCGGAGGTCCCACGGCGCTCGAGCCCAGCCTGTGCTCCATCTTCAACATGCCCACCTGTGTCCTGCGCTGCCTGTCACCCTGCCTGGCCTGGAGCTTCCTCAAGTGAGTGACCAACGCTGACCACCCTGATGTCACCATCAGGGATTTGGGGTCATTTGTGGTTTTGTCTCCTTGTTGCGTTTTCTAGCCTAGAGAAGGAAAATTTGGGGGGTTTGGGGTTAGCTGGATATCTGACACCCCATATTTGGGTCGTTTGGGGTGACCTGGATTCCAAATTTGGGGGCTTTGGGGTCACCTGAACTCTGAATTTGGTCATTTGGGGTGACCTGAACTCCAGATTTGGGGGCTTTGGGGTCACCTGAATTCTAAATTTGGGGGTTTTGGGGTCACCTGGACACCTGGATGCCACGCTGTTGGTCACCCTGCCTGGCCTGGAGCTTCCTCAAGTGAGTGACCAACGCTGACCACCCTGATGCCGCCATCAGGGATTTGGGGTCATTTGTGGTTTTGTCCCCTTGTTGTCTTCTTCAGCATAGAGGAGGAAAACTGAGGTGTTGTGTTTGGGGTTACCTGGATTAGAAATTTGGGGTTTTGGGGAGATGTGGATACCGTATTTGGTCATTTGGTGTGACCTGGACTCCAAAATTTGGTCATTTGGGTTGACCTGGACTCCAAAATTTGGGTGTTTTGGGGTCACCTGGATACCATATTTGGGTCATTTAGGGTCACCTGGACTCCAAGTTTAGGTATTTTGGGGTCACCTGGCCACCTAAGACCCCAAATTTGGGTCATGTGAGGTCAGCTGGACTCCAAATTTGGGTGTTTTGGAGCCACCTGGACACCTGAGACCCCAAATTTGAATCATTTAGCATCACTGGGACTCCAAAATTTGGGTGTTTTGGAGCCACCTGGACACCTAAGACCCCAAATTTCGATCATTTAGGGTCACCTGGACTCCAAAATTCGGGGATTTCCCCATCACCTACACCCAACCCTTAAACCCAACCACCCCTCCACCCAAATTTTCACCCCAAAAACCCCAATTTTCACCCCAAAACCCCCAATTTTCACCCCAAAATCCCCCCGCAGAGCCGGCTTTGCCCGCCAAGGTGCCAAAGAGAAGCAGCTGCTGAAGGAAGGCAACGCCTTCAACGTCTCGTCCTTCGTGCTGCGGGCCATGATGAGTGGCCAGTACTGGCCCGAGGGCGACGAGCTGTACCACGCCGAGCTGGCCGTGCCCGTGCTGCTCGTGCACGGCATGCACGACAAGTTCGTGCCCGTCGAGGAGGACCAGCGCATGGCCGAGGTGGGATTTGGGGGTTTTTGGGGGGTTTTTGGGTGGTTTTGGGGGTTTGGGGGTTGGAGGATTGGAAGGGGTGGGAGGGTGAAGGTGGTGGTGAGAGAGGATGGGGAGTGGGGTTTTAGGGGGGTTTTGGGGGATTGTGGGGTTTTGAGGGTTTTGGGGTTTGGAGGGGTTGGAGGTGATGGTGGTGGTGAGGGAGGGGATGGGGAGTGGGTTTTGGGGGGGGTTTTGAGGGGTTTGGGGGGTTTGGAGGGGTTGGAAGGTGATGTCACTGGTGAGGGAAGGGATGGAATGTGGGTTTTGGGGGGTTTTGGGGTCTTGGGGGTGTTTTGGGGGTTAGGGGTTGGGAGGGTGATGTCATTGGTGAAGGAAGGGATGGAATGTGGATTTTTGGGAGGTTTTGGGGGGTTTTTGGGGGGTTTTGGGAGGGTTTTGGGGGGTTTTGGGGGAAGGGAGGGTGATGTCATTGGTGAGGGAAGGGATGGATTGTGGATTTTTGGGGGGTTTGGGGGCTTTGAGGGGTTGGGGGGTGGTTTTTCTGGGGCTGGGGGGTGTCTTGGTGACGTCACTGGTGAGGGTCGGAATGAGGAGTGGATTTTTGGGGGGCTGGAGGTGGTGTCACTGGTGAGGGAGGGGACAGGAAGTGGATTTTTGCGGGGCTGGGGTCTTCCTGCCATCCCCAAGAGACTCACGGGGGTTTTTTAGGGTCTTCCTGCCACCCTCAAGGAGCTCATGTGGGATTTTTTTGGGGTCTTTCTGCTACCCTCAGGGGGTTAAACCCTTAAACCAGGGACAGAATGTGGCTCTTTGGGTTTGGGGTCTTCCTGCCACCCCCAGGTTGCCCACGAGGACTTTTTTAGGGTCTTCCTGCCATCCCCAGGAGGTTCATAAGGGGTTTTTTGGGGTCTTTCTGCCATCCTCAGGGAGCTCATGAGGGTTTTTTGGGGTCTTCCCGCCACCCAGGGGTTCATAAGGTCTTTTAGGGTCTTCCTGCCACCCCCAGGCTTCCCACGAGGACTTTTTTAGGATCTCACCCACCTCTCCCCAACCCCACAGATCCTCCTGATCGCTGAGATCAGGGACACAGTGGGACTTTTTGGGGTCTGATGAGGGTTTTTTGGGGTCTTTCTGCTACACTCAGGGGGTTAAACTCAAATCAGGGACAGAATGTGACTTTTTGGGTTTGGGTCTTTCTGCCCCCCTCAGGAGGCTCATGAAGGTTTTTTTGGGGTCTTTCTGCTACCCTCAGGGGATTCATCCCTTAAACCAGGGACAGAATGTGACTTTTTGGGTTTGGGGTCTTCCTGCCACCCCCAGGGAGCTCATGAAGGTTTTTTTAGGGTCTTTCTGCCACCCAGGGCTCATCCCAGCCCTGCCACTGCTGAGGGACGGGACAGAATGTGACATTTTTGGGTTTGGGGTCTTCCTGCCACCCCCAGGCTTCCCACGAGGACTTTTTTAGGATCTCACCCACCTTTCCCCAACCCCACAGATCCTCCTGATCGCTGAGATCTTTTTGGGGTCTGAGGAGGGTTTTTTGGGGTCTTTCTACTACCCTGAGCGGGTTAATCCCTTAAACCAGGGACAGAATGGGACTTTTTGGGTTTGGGGTCTTCCTGCCACCCCCAGCCTTCCCACGAGGACTTTTTTAGGGTCTCACCCACCTTTCCCAACCCCACAGATCCTCCTGATCGCCTTCCTGAAGGTGATCGACGAGGGAAGCCACATGGTGATGCTGGAATGTCCCGACACCGTCAACACCCTGCTGCACGAGTTCGTCCTCTGGGAACCCGAGACGTCCCCGGACCCCAAATAACCGCCCGGCGACACCGCGGCGACACGCCGGGGACATTCCGGGACGCTCCGCTTGGTGTCCCCAGGGTGCGGCGAGGAAGCTCCGCCGGGCTGGGAGGAGCGGGGCTGGGAGGAGAGAGGGAGAGGAGAAGGGAGGAGGAGGAGGGTTTGGGGTCGCCTGGACTCCGAATTTGGGGGGTTTGGGGTCGCCCGGATACCTGAGATCCCGAATTTGGGTCGTTTGGGGTCACCTGGACTCCAAATTTGGTTCGGTTGAGGTCGCCTGGATACCTGAGACTCCGAATTTGGGTTGTTTAGGGTCACCTGGATACCTGAGATCCCGAATTTGGGTCGTTTGGGGTCACCTGGACTCCAAATTTGGTTCGTTTGGGGTCGCCTGGACTCCGAATTTGGGGGGTTTGGGGTCACCTGGATACCTGAGATCCCGAATTTGGGTTGTTTGGGGTCACCTGGACCCGAAATTTGGAGGTTTTGGGATCACCTGGACTCCGAATTTGGGTTGTTTGGGGTCACCTGGACCCGAAATTTGGAGGTTTTGGGGTCACCTGGATACCTGGATCCAACGTTTGGGTTGTTTGGGGTCACCTGGACCCGAAATTTGGAGGTTTTGGGGTCACCTGGACCCGAAATTTGGAGGTTTTGGGGTCACCTGGATACCTGGATCCAACGTTTGGGTTGTTTGGGGTCACCTGGACCCGAAATTTGGAGGTTTTCTGGTCACCTGGACCCAAAATTTGGAGGTTTTGTGGTCACCTGGACTCCGAATTTGGGGGTTTTAGGGTCGCCTGGACACCTGGATCCCGTGTTTGGATCGTTTGGGATCACCTGGACTCAAAATTTGAGTGTTTTGGGGTCGCCTGGACACCTGGATGCAACGTTTGGGTTGTTTGAGGTCACCTGGACCCGAAATTTGGAGGTTTTGGGGTCGCCTGGACTCTGAATTTGGGAGTTTTAGGGTCGCCTGGACACCTTTATCCCGTGTTTGGATCATTTGGGGTCACCTGGATATCTGAGATCCCGAATTTGGGTTGTTTGGGGTCACCTGGACTCCAAATTTGAGGGGTTTGCAGTCACCTGGACTCTGAATTTGGGGGTTTTAGGGTCGCCTGGACACCTGGATCCAACGTTTGGGTTTTTTGGGGTGACCTGGACACCTGAGACCCCAGATTTTGGTCATTTGTGGTCACCTGGACTCCGAATTTGAGGGTTTTGGGGTCGCCTGGACAGCTGAGACCCCAAATTTGGATCATTTGGGGTCACCTGGACTCAAAATTTGGAGGTTTTAGGGTCGCCTGGACACCTGGATGCAACGTTTGGGTCGTTTGGGGTCACCTGGACCCGAAATTTGGAGGTTTTGGGGTCACCTGGACACCCGAGACCCCAAATTTGGATCGTTTGTGGTTACCTGGACTCCGAATTTGAGGGTTTTAGGGTCACCTGGACGTCTGGATCCCATATTTGTGTCATTTGGGGTCACCTGGACCCGAAATTTGGAGGTTTTGGGGTCACCTGGATACCTGGACCCCACGTTTGGATTATTTGGGGTCACCTGAGACCCCAAATTCGGGTCGTCTGGGGTCACCTGGGCTCCGAATTTGGGTCATTTGGGATCACCCCGCGTGTCACCAGTGCCATCGCTTTTAGGATTCCATTTTTAGGGTCACACCTCTAGGGTTCCTTTTAGGATCACACATTTTAGGGTCACACATTTTAGGGTCACGCTTTTAGGATTCCTTTTAGGGTCACATTTTAGGGTCACGCAGCCCTCGGGGACATCCTTGTCCCTTTCCCATGATTCCCACAGCATTGGGATCCTCCCGACCCCACAATTCCCATAATTCCCCTAATAAAATCCCCATAAAATCCCAGCGTTTCCCCATCCCGGAAGCCACGTGGGACCCGGAAATGTCCCCACAATGTCCCCAGTGCCACCAAGCGCTGTGTCACCGCTTTGTCCCCAAAAAAAATCCCAAAGTTTAAACCAAAGAAACTCCGACCCCATTAAACCTCACGCTGTCCCTGACCCGAAATCGGCACCCTAAATGTCCCTTTTCCCGCGGCTGAGCTCCGTGATGTCCCCAGGATGTCCCCAAGGTGTCCCCAAGGTGTCCCCAAGGTGTCCCCAAGGTGTCACCGGTGCCTCCTGCTGTCTCGTCGTGGGAATTTTATGGGAATTTCCTGCCGGGGATGCCCTAAAAACGCCCTAAATCGCGGCTTTGGGGTCAAAATCGCCCCAAAAATGCCCCAAAAACATCCTAAACTGTGGCTGTGGGGTCAGGGCTGCCCCAAAACATCCCAAAATCATCCCGAAACTGCCCCAAATTGCTTCTGTGGGGTCAGGGTTGCTCCCAAAATTGCCCAAATCGCGGCTGTGGGGTCGGGGCTGCCCTAAAAACATCCCAAAGCCGCCCGAAATTGTGGTTTTGGGGTCAGGGTCGCCCTAAAAACTCCCCAAATCACCGCTGTGGGGTCAGGGAAGTCCCAAAAATGCCTCAAAAATACCCGAAATCACCGCTGTGGGGTCAGGGAAGTCCCAAAAATACCCCAAATCGCGGCTGTGGGGTCAGGGAAGTCCCAAAAATATCCAAATATGAGCTGTGGGGTCACGGCCGCCCTAAAAACTCCCCAAAACTACCCCAAACCGTGGCTGTGGGGTCAGGGCAGTCCCAAAAATACCACTGTGGGGTCGCAGCGACCCCAAAACCGCCCCAAAGCCACCCCAAATTGCGGTTTTGGGGTCAGGGTCGCCCTAAAAACTCCCCCAAATCACCAGTATGGGGTCAGGGAAGTCCCAAAAATGCCTCAAAAATATCCTAAATCGCGGCTGTGGGGTCAGGGAAGTCCCAAAAATGCCCCAAAAATACCCGAAATCACCACTATGGGGTCGGGGAAGTCCCAAAAATGCCCCAAAAACGCCCCAAAAATACCCGAAATCACCACTGTGGGGTCAGGGAAGTCCCAAAAATATCCCAAATGGCGGCTGTGGGGTCGCAGCCGCCGCGGGAGCCACGCTGTGCTTGTGCCACCGATGTCACCGATGCCACCACCGATGTCACGATGATGTCACGATGATGTCACCAATGTCACCGCGCGTCTCTGTCACCCCCCCAGTAAAGCCGTGCCGCAATCCCAGTCGCCTCCGAGTCCGTGCTGGGGATACTGGGAAGGGTTGGGATCCTACAAATTCCCGGGATTGATCGATTGATTGATTGATTGATTGATCAATTGATCGATTGATTGATTGATCATCTATCGGGGGTGTGGAAAGGGATGTGGAAAAATAGGAATATTGTCACGGAGCAGGGATAGGATCCTAAAAAATTCCCAGGATCCAAAAATTCCTGGTAGAGATTGATTGATTGACTGATTGATTGATTGATTGGCCTTCAGGGGGGATAGAACCCAAAAATTTCCAGCAGAGATTAATTGATTTATCGAGTTATTGATCACCCATCGGGGGTATGAAAAAATGGAAATGTTCTCAGGGGGAAAGGACATTGAAGGGACACCCTGGGATGGTCAGTGTCACCCTGGGATGTCCCCTGGAGTGGTCAGTGTCCCCCCGGGATGTCCCCTGGAGTGGTCAGTGTCCCCAGAATGTCCCTGTCACCCCAGGATGTCCCTGTCCCCAGGATGGTCAGTGTCCACAGCATGTCCTCATCACCCCGGGATGTCCCCAGGATGGTCAGTGTCCCCCCAGGATGTCCCCAGGTCCCAGCCTGCTCTCCCCCTCGGCCAGCAGGATGACCATGGATAGTCAGTGTCCCCATGGATGTCCCTGTTCCCAGGATGGTCAGTGTCCCCAGGGCACTCAGTGTCCCCCCCAGGGATGGTCAGTGTCCCCCCAGGATGTCCCCAGGCTGGTCAGTGTCCCCCCGGGATGTCCCCAGGCCCCATCTGGCTCTCCCCCTCGGCTAGCAGGATGACCATGGATAGTCAGTGTCCCCGTGGATGGTCAGTGTCCCCCCGGGATGTCCCCAGGACACTCAGTGTCCCCCGCAGGGATGGTCAGTGTCCCCAGGATGGTCAGTGTCCCCAGGATGGTCAGTGTCCCCCGGATGGTCAGTGTCCCCCCGGGATGTCCCCAGGATGATCAGTGTCCCCAGGATGGTCAATGTCCCCAGGACACTCAGTGTCCCCCCGGGATGTCCCCAGGTCCCAGCCTGCTCTCCCCCTCGGCCAGCAGGATGACCATGGATAGTCAGTGTCCCCATGGATGTCCCTGTCCCCAGGATGGTCAATGTCCCCAGGGCACTCAGTGTCCCCCCCAGGGATGGTCAGTGTCCCCCCGGGATGTCCCCAGGCCCCAGCTGGCTCTCCCCCTCGGCCAGCAGGATGACCATCGATAGTCAGTGTCCCCATGGATGCTCAGTGTCCCCAGGATGGTCAGTGTCCCCCAGGGCACTCAGTGTCACCCCAGGATGTCCCCAGGATGGTCAGTGTCACCCCAGGATGTCCCTGTCCCCAGGATGGTCAGTGTCCCCAGGACACTCAGTGTCCCCCCGGGATGTCCCCAGGTCCCATCTGGCTCTCCCCCTCGGCCAGCAGGATGACCATGGATGGTCAGTGTCACACAGGGATGGTCAGTGTCCCCCCGGGATGATCAGTGTCCCCAGGGTGGTCAATGTCCCCATGACACTCAGTGTCCCCCCGGGATGTCCCCAGGCCCCAGCTGGCTCTCCCCCTCGGCCAGCAGGATGACCATGGCCCTGTGCAGCAGCAGCACCCCGAGGCGCTGGCGCCGCTGTGACCCCCAGGTCGCTGTCACCCCGTGGCTCTGTCCCCGGCGGCAGTTGGTCAGCGGCTGCAGCCCTGGGGACAGCAGGGGACAGCGGGGTTGGGACACGTGGGGTTGGGGACAGAAAGCACGGGGGTTGGGGTGGGAATCCTCAGGGATTTGGGGTGAAAATTCATGGGGTTTGGGGTTAGAATTTCAGGGATTTGGGGTTAGAAACCACAGGGATTGAGGTCAGAACCCATAGGGATTGGGATCAGCCCCTCCAGCCCCCCAGTTATGGGGTCAGCATTCCCAGCCCCACAGTTATAGGGTAAGCCCCTCAGCCCCACAGTTATAGGGTCAGCCCCCCAGGACCCCAGTTATAGGGTCAGCACTCCAGCCCCACAGTTATAGGGTCAACACCCACAGCCCCACAGTTATAGGGTCAACACCCACAGCCCCACAGGGATTTGGGGTCAGCCCCTCCATCCCCACAGTTATAGGGTCAGTACTCCCAGCCCCACAGTTATAGGGTCAGACCCTCCATCCCCCCAGTTATAGGGTCAACACCCTCAGCCCTCCAGTTATAGGGTCAGTACTCCCATCCCCACAGTTATAGGGTCAGCCCCCCCGTCCCCATAGTTATAGGGTCAGCCCCACAGTTACAGGGTCAGCCCCTCAGCCCCACA
The DNA here is from genome assembly GCF_008360975.1 of Lichenostomus cassidix. NCBI lineage: Eukaryota > Metazoa > Chordata > Aves > Passeriformes > Meliphagidae > Lichenostomus > Lichenostomus cassidix. The sequence goes on along the minus strand of NC_139508.1, from coordinate 1,578,499 downwards.
GTTATAGGATCAGCCCCACAGCTATAGGGTCAGCCCCAGCCCCTCAGCCCCACAGTTATAGGGTCAGCCCCTCAGCCCCGCAGTTATAGGGTCAGCCCCGCAGTTATAGGGTCAGCCCCAGCCCCTCAGCCCGCAGCTCACCGAGCGCCTCCAGCATGCAGCTCTCGCGGCTGTAGGACTCTTTGGGGCCGCGCTGGTGGAAGCACTGCAGCAGCACCACGCCCTGCCCGCTGCCCCAGATGGCCAGGATGCGCCGCGCCTTGGGGTCACCCTGGGGGCCATGAGGGGACAGCGGGGCTGGCACGGCATTGGGGTGGTCAGTGTGACCCTAAACCTGCTGTGAATGTCACTGTGACCCCAAACCCACTGTGAATGTCACTGTGACCCCAAATCGGCTGTGAATGTCACTGTGACCCCAAACCCCTTGTGTCTGTCACTGTGACCCTAAACCCGCTGTGAACGTCACTGTGACCCCAAACCCACTGTGAATGTCACTGTGACCCTAAACCCACTGTGAATGTCACTGTGACCCTAAACCCACTGTGAATGTCACTGTGACCCTAAACCCGCTGTGAATGTCACTGTGACCCTAAACCCGCTGTGAATGTCACTGTGACCCCAAATCGGCTGTGATCATCACTGTGACCCCAAACCCCTTGTGTCTGTCACTGTGACCCTAAACCCGCTGTGAATGTCCCTGTGACCCCAAACCCGCTGTGAACGTCAGTGTGACCCCAAAGCCCCAGCATGACCCCAAACCTGCTGTGAACATCACTGTGACCCCAAACCAGCTGTGAATGTCAGTGTGACCCCAAACCCCTTGTGTCTGTCACTGTGACCCCAAACCCCCAGCATGGCCCCAAATTGCTGTGATCATCACTGTGACCCCAAACCCGCTGTGTCTGTCACTGTGACCCCAAAGCCCCAGCATGACCCCAAACCCATTGTGAATGTCACTGTGACCCCAAACCCCTTGTGTCTGTCACTGTGACCCCAAACCCCCAGCATGGCCCCAAACCCGCTGTGCACATCACTGTAACCCCAAACCCACTGTGAACATCACTGTGACCCCAAACCTGCTGGGTCTGTCACTGTGACCCCAAACCCGCTGTGCCCATCCCCACAGCCTCCAACCCCTGCTCCCACTCTCATTGCCCTCCCCATCCCATTCCCACCCCAATTTTCCCATTCTCATCCTCATCCCTATTCCCATTCCCATTTCCCCATTTCCCCATTCCCCCAATCCCATTCCCACCCCACCCCAATCCCATATTCCCACCATGTCCCTGTCTCCAATCCCATTCCCAATCCCATATCCCAGCCACTGTGTCCCCGTCCCCATTCCCACCCCAATCCCATATTCCCAACCCCATACCCGGGCTGTCCCCGCCCGCAGCTGTCCCCGCGCCTGTCGCAGGTGCCAGCACGGTCTGTCGCCTGTCCCCTTGCCCACGTAGAACACCGCGGCGACAAACACCCGGAACTGCTCGGCAGGGCTGAGCGCGGCGCTGCGCCGGGGAAGGTCCTGAGTGATCCTGGGGGAAAATAAGGTTTTGGGGTCTGGATTTGGGAAAAATACCGGATTTTGGGGTCTGAAATTGGGGAAAATCCCGGTTTTGGGGGTCTGGAATTGGGGAAAATACTGGTTTTGGGGTCTGAAATTGGGGAAAATACCGGTTTTGGGGTCTGAAATTGGGAAAAATCCCGAGTTTTGGGGGTCTGGAATTGGGAAAAATCCCGGTTTTTGGGGTCTGGAATTGGGAAAAATCCCGGCTTTTGGGGTCTGGAATTGGGAAAAATCCCGGTTTTTGGGGTCTGGAATTGGGGAAAATACCTGTTTGGGGGTCTGGAATTGGGGAAAATCCCAGGTTTGGGGTCTGAGCTGGAGGGGAAATCCCAGTTTTGGGGTCGGAGCTGCCTGGGGGAATAAATCCCGGTTTTTGGGGTCTGAACCGGGGGAGAAATCCTAGTTTTTGGGGTTTGAACTGGGGCAAAAATCACAGGTTTTGGGATCTGAACTGGGGGACAAATCCCAGGTTTTGGGGGTTTGGGAATGGGAACGAGGAGTTGGGGGGTGGAAATGAGGGTTTGGGATGTGTGGGATTTGGGGTTTGTGGGATCGGGATTGGGATTTGGGGTCTGTGGGATTGGGAATGGGATTTGGGGTCTGTGGGATCGGGATTTGGGGTCTGTGGGATTGGGATTTGGAGTCTGTGGGATCGGGATTGGGATTTGGGGTCTGTGGGATTGGGAATGGCATTTGGGGTCTGTGGGATTGGTGTTTGGGGTCTGTGGGATCGGGATTGGGATTTGGGGTCTGTGGGATTGGGATTTGGGGTCTGTGGGATCGGGATCGAGATTTGGAGTCTGTGGGATTGGGATTTGGGGTCTGTGGGATTGGGGTTTGGGGTCTGTGGGATTGGGGTTTGGGGTCTGTGGGATCGGGATGGGGTCATCGGGGTGATCCCACCTGGGGTCGAGCAGCAGGTAGTTGAAGCAGGATTTGGGGCCGTCTGACCCCACAGCCAGCGCCAGCTCGTCCTGCCCGCAGTCGGGGACTCGGCCGGTCCTGAGCGCCGCCAGCAGCGCCGGGCTGTGGCCTGGGGGTGACCCCAAAACCCGGTGTGGGTCATTGTGACCCCAAAACCCCGTGTGGGTCATTGTGACCCCAAAACCTGGTGTGGGTCATTGTGACCCCAAAACCTGGTGTGGGTCATTGTGACCCCAAAACCCCGTGTTGGTCATTGCGACCCCAAGACCTGGTGTGTGTCACTGTGACCCCAAAACCTGGTGTTGGTCATTGTGACCCCAAAACCCCGGTGTTGGTCATTGTGACCCCAAAATCCTAATGTTCACCGGGACCCCAAAACCCAGTGTTTGTCACCAGGACCCCAAAACCTGGTGTTGGTCATTGTGACCCCAAAATCCTAATGTTCACCGTGACCCCAAAACCCCAATGTTTGTCATCAGGGTCCCAAAACCCCAATGTTCACTGTAACCCCAAAACCTGGTGTTGGTCACCGTGGCCCCAAAACCCGGTGTTTGTCACCGTGACCCCAAAATCCTGATGTTCATCACCGTGACCCCAAAACCCGATGTGTGTCATCATGGCCCCAAACTCCTGATGTTCACTGTGACCCCAAAATCCTAATGTTCACCACTGTGACCCCAAAACCCGGTGTTTGTCACCATGGCCCCAAAATCCTGATGTTCACCATGGCCCCAAAACCCCCATGATTGTCGTTGTGGCCCCAAAACCCCGATGTTCATCACCGCAGCCCCAAAATCCCAATAATTGTCACCATGGCCCCAAAACCCCAATGCTAATCGTGGCACTAAAACCCCAATGTTTGTCACCATCACCCCAAAATACCAGTGCTCATCACCACGGCCCCAAAACCCCAAAGCCCATCCCCATGACCCCGAATCCCTCCAATGTCCACCCCTGTGTCCCCAAAACCCCAAAACGCATCCCCACTGTCCCAAACCCCACATTCCCATTTCCGTGGCCCCAAATCCCCCAGAACAACCCCAAACCCCAAAACAACCCCAAAACCCAAAACAACCCCAAATCCCCCAGACAACCCCAAAACCCAAAACAACCCCAAATCCCCAAAACCCCAAACCCCCCAGAACAACCCCAAACCCTCCAGAAAACCCCCAAAATAACCCCAAATCCCCAAAACCCCAGAACAACCCCAAATCCATAGAAAAACCCCAAATCCCCCAAAACAACCCCAAAACCACCTCCCGATCCCACATTTCTCCCCCCGTTCAGGGGTGACCGGTGACCCTCGGGATGTCACCCCCAGAATGTCACCTCGGGATGTCACCCCCGGGATGTCACCCCCCAGATGTCACCCCCGCCACTCACCCTCGGGCCACCCGCGGGGTTCCCCGGCCAGCGGCGACACCGGCGACACGCGGCCACCTCGGGGGGTGGCGGTGGCATCTGTGCCACGGCGGGGACACTCAGGATGCCACTCGGAGCGGGGGGTGGCGCTGCCGGGGGGTGACAGTGGCACCGAGGGTGTCCCCAGCTCCCCAGAAGGTGGCAGTGGCATCGAGGGTGTCCCCAGGTCCCCGATGGAGCCAGCAGGTGACAGTGGCACGGAGGGTGACAGTGGCACCGAGGGTGTCCCCGGGAGGCGCCCGAAGTTCCCGTGGGGCCGCTGGGACCGGGATGTCCCCAAGGGCGAGGGACACTGCCACCCAGAGCCACCCTCCGGGCTGGGGGAGCCCCGAGTGACCGACGGGGACTGCCGGGGGTGTCCCTTGTCACCTGGTGCCAGCAGGACCGTGCGACAGGACCCTGAGCTCTGGGATTGTCCCTTGTCACCTAGTGCCAGCAGGACGGTGCGAGATGAGCTCTGGGATTGTCCTTTGTCACCTGGATGCAGCAGAACCGTGCGACAGGACCTTGATGAGCTCTGGGAATGTCCCTTGTCCCCAGGTGACAGCAGGACGGTGGCACTGGACCCTGAGGAGCTCTGAGATTGTCCCTTGTCGCCTGGTCGCAGCAGGACGGTGGCACCGGAGCCAGATGAGCTCTGGGAATGTCCCTTGTCCCCAGGCGACAGCAGCACGGTGGCACCGGAGCTGGAGCCGCTGCCACCCCCCGGCGCCACCCAGGGAGCTCCAGTGTCACCCGCCGAGCCTGTCGCCTGTCCCTCCCCGCCGGAGGTGACAGCGCGGCCCGGGGAGGTGACAGTGCCCCTGGGGACTCTGACCCTCGGCGGTCGCCGCGCCATCGGCGGGGTGACATCGAACAGGGAGGAGGAGGAGGAGGAGGAAGAGCAGAGCCGAGATGTCACTGCCAGCGCGCGGGTCCTGCTGCGGGGGGTGACATGGCTGTCACCAGGGGGGTCCTGGCTGTCCCCAGGGTGGTTTCGGCCTCGGTGGGTGACACGGCTGTCCCCAGGGGTGTCACGGCGCTGGGGAGTGACATGGCTGTCCCCAGGTGGATCACGGCTCCGGTGAGTGACACGGCTGTCCCCAGGGGTGTCCTGATTCCGGGGGGTGACACGGCTGTCCCCAGGGTGGTCACGGCGCCGGAGGGTGACATGGCTGTCACCACGGCTGTCCCCAGGGGTGTCACGGCCCCGGGGGGTGGCACGGCTGTCCCCAAGCAGGTCCTGGCTCCAGAGGGTGACACGGCTGTCCCCAGGGGTGTCACGGCCCCGTAGGGTGACATGGCTGTCCCCAGGCGGATCACGTCTCTGGGGGGTGACACGGCTGTCCCCAGGGGTGTCACAGCCCCGCGTGGCTCCTCCCGGCGGGGAGGGGTCAGTGTCCCCCGGGTGACCCCCGTGCTGAGTCCCCTCGGTGTCACCGAGCTCCAGGGACTCCATGGCGGTGACAAAGCACTCGGTGCTGTCCCCAAGGCTGCTGCTGCTGCTGTCCCCAAGGCTGCTGCTGCTGTCCCCAAGGCCAGCGGGGTGGCAGCGCCCCGGCTGTGTCACCCCCGCGCTGGGGACAGCGGGACGGCGCTGAGCCCGGATGTCACCCGCGATGTCACCCGGGATGTCACCGCGGGTCTCAGGTGCCACCACGCCGCTGCCGAGGCCACTGCGGGGCGGGGGGGACCTCGGGGACACCGCGGGGATCCTGCGCCACCTCGGGGACACAGCGGGAGCTAAGCGGGGACAGGAGCCGGGGATGTCCCCAAACCCGGCCTTGGGGACAGCCCGGCGGGGACAGCCTGTCCTTCCCCCCAGATCGCGACACGGGGGTCTCTCGGGGATGTCACCAAGGCCGGATTTGGGGACATTCCTGCGGGGATCTCCTGTCCTTCCCCCCAAATTGCGGCTCAAGAGTCTCTCCTGGAGCTGTCCAGGAATGTCCCCAAGGCCAGGTTTGGGGACATCCCCGCGGTGACAGCCAATCTGTCCCCCCAAATCGCCACCCGAGGGTCCCTCCTGGTCCCAGAGCAGCGTGCTGCAGGCGAGGGGCAGCAGGGGGACAGCAGGACACCAAGTGTCCCCGCGGGGGGCTTGGGGACAGCCCTGTCCCGGCTTGGGGACACCGCGGCCCCGCGGCTCCGGCTCGGTGTCACCCTCGAGGGACACGGAGGTGTCACTGCCATCCTCGGTCAGGAAGGACAGAGCCCTCCTGGGCCACCGCGGCTCTGGGGACAGAGGTGACATCACCGCCCGGCGCTGTCCCCGCTGCGGAGGTGACACCTTGGGGACATCCTCACCCTTGTCCAGCGCCAGCTCCGCGGCTCGGGTCCCATCCTGCGGGGAGGGGACAGCGCTGTCACCCGGGCCACCGCGGGGTGACAGAGCCACACCCCCAGCATGGAGGGTCTGGCGGTGGTGTCGCTGTCCCCAGTTTGTCCCCAGAGCTGTCCCCAGCGCTGTCCCCTCACCTGAGCCCGCAGCAGGACCCCGAGGTGACATCCCCGCGCCGCGGCCACATCCAGCGGTGACAACTCCCGGGCACGGCTGGGCCGGGAGGGGACAGAGATCAGGCAAGGCCACCCCGCGGGGTGACACGAGTGCCACCAGCACCGCCGGGAGACAGCGGGGTTGGTGTCCCCATGTCCCCACCGCCGTGCTGCGGCTCCGGCCCGGCGCGGCTGTTGTCCCCTCTGGTCCTGGTGCCACCCCCGGTGCCAGTGTCCCCTCGGAAAGCCACCCAGGGCCAGTTGTGTCCCCACTCCGGGCTCAGTGTCCCCCACGGTCCCAGTGTCCCCTCCAGTCCCCGTGTCCCCCTCCAGTGCCGGTGTCCTTGCCCGGTCCCGGTGTGTCCCCCACGTCCCCACTGTCCCGTCCCGGTGTCCCGTCCCGGTCCCTGTGCCCCATTCCCGCGTGTCGCGGTGTCACCCCTCGGTCCCCGCGTCCCCTCCCTGAATCCCGACCCCGCAGTCCCAATCCCGATATCCCGATATGTGTCCCTATCGCGATATTCCAATCCCGGTGTCCCTGTCCCGATATCCCGGTGTCCCTATCCCGGTATCCCGGTGTCCCTATCGCGACATCCCGGTGTCCCTATCGCGATATCGCGACATCCCCAGCCCGCTTCCCCCCCACTCACGCTCCGCTCATCCCGCCCGTTCAAACGCCCCGCGCCGCCGCTGATTGGCTGAGCCGGAGCCAATCGGAGCCGCCGATTGGGTGAACACGCCCTGCACGTCGAGATGACGTCATGCGCAGAGGGGCGGAGCCAATCGCTCAGTGCCCCGCCCATGGACACTTAGCGCCACCTAGCGGCCAGAGCTGGTACTGCCCAGTGTCACACTGTCACCAACCGGTACTGCTCAGTGTCACCAAGTGCCACTCAGTGCCACCAACCGGTACTGCTCAGTGTCACCTGGTGCCACCAAACCAGCCCTGCCCAGTGCCACCAACCGGTACTGCCCAGTGTCACCTGGTGCCACCAAACCAGCCCTGCCCAGTGCCACCCGGTGTCACCGACTGGTATTGCCCAGTGCCACCAACCGGTACTGCCCAGGGTCACCAAGTGCCACTCAGTGCCACCAAACCAGCCCTGCCCAGTGCCATCCGGTGTCACCAACCGGTACTGCCCAGGGTCACCAGTGTCACCAACTGGGACTGTCCAGTGTCACCAACTGGTACTGTCCAGTGCCACCCAGTGTCCAAACCAGCCCTGCCCCGTGCCACCCAGTGTCCCCAGCTGGTTTCACCCAGTGCCACCCAGTGTCCCCAACTGGCATTTCGCAGTGCTACCCAGTGCTCCCAGTGTCCCCAGCTGGCACTGCCCAGTGCCACCTGCCCCTGTTAGCAACACGACCCCCAACGACCCTCGGTGTCACCATGACCTGGAGGTGACACAGGACCAGCAGAGGTGACACAGGACCAGCAGAAGTGACCCCAAACCACCACGGTGTCACCACCCCACCATGTCCCCAGCCACCCTCAGTGTCCCCCTGCCACCCCCAGGACCTTGAGGTGACACAGAACCACCAGAGGTGACACAGAACCACCAGAGGTGACACAGGACCAGGACAGGTGACCCCAACCCCACCCCAAACCCCAAAACCACCACTACATGACAAGTCAAGAAAATTCTTCTCTTTCTCCACCCCAAAACCACCACGGTGTCACCACCCCACTGTGTCCCCAGCCACCCTTCGTGTCCCCTGTGACCTGGAGGTGACACAGAACCACCAGAGGTGACACAGAACCAGCAGAGGTGACACAGAACCACCACAGGTGACAACCAACACCACCACAGACTCCACACAAGTCAAGAAAATTCTCTTTTCTCACCCCAAAACCACCACGGTGCCACCACCCCACCGTGTCCCCAGCCACCCTCGGTGTCCCCCTGCCAGTCTCATGACCTGGAGGTGACACAGGACCACCAGAGGTGACACAGGACCAGGACAGGTGACCCCAACTCCACCCCAAACCACCACAACACCACAAGTCAAGAAAATTCTTCTCTTTCTCCACCCCAAAACCACCACAGTGTCACCACCCCACTGTGTCCCCAGCCACCCTTCGTGTCCCCAGGACCTGGAGGTGACACAGAACAACCAGAGGTGACACAGGACCAGGACAGATGACTCCAACCCCACCCCAAACCCCAAAACCACCACTACATGACGAGTCAAGAAAATTCTTCTCTTTCTCCACCCCAAAACCACCACAGTGTCACCACCCCACTGTGTCCCCAGTCACCCTCGGTGTCCCCCATGACCTGGAGGTGACACAGGACCACCAGAGGTGACACAGAACCACCAGAGGTGACACAGAACCACCAGAGGTGACAACCAACACCACCACAGACTCCACACAAGTCAAGAAAATTCTCTTTTCTCACCCCAAAACCACCACGGTGCCACCACCCCACCGTGTCCCCCATGACCCGGAGGTGACACAGAACCACCAGAGGTGACACAGAACCAGCCCAGGTGACCCCAACCCCACTCCAAACCCCAACCCCACCACCACACCACCGCCCCTCCTCTCCTCCCCCACCAGCCCGCCGTGTCCCCGGCCGCCCCGAGGTGCCACCGCGGTGTCCCCGTCACACGGTGGCCTCGATCTCGGGGCTGTCCTCCTCCTCCAGCAGCCCGTAGGCGGCGTGGCTCTGGAAGGGACGCTGCAGGGGATGCGCCAGCAGCTTGGCCATGCAGTTGTGCAGCTCCACCGCAGGGCCGGCCAGAGCCACCTCGTACTTGTAGTTGGTGCCCTTGGTGTCCAGGCTGCTGAAGAAGCTGTACATCTCCTGGGGGAGGTGAAAAAAAAAACAATTTCTGAATTTTTATAGATATTTTAGGGAGGTTTGGTCACCCAAAAAATATGCAAAGAGATAAAAAACATCAAGAGAACATCAGGAGAACATCAGGAGAACATCAAGAGAACTTGTAATTGCTGCCCTTGGAGGCTGCTGAAGAAGCTGTACATCTCCTGGGCGTGGGGACAGGAGAAAATAGTGATTTGAAATTTTTTTGAGAATTTTAGGGAGGTTTGGTCACCCAAAAAATACCCAGAAAGATAAAAACGTCAATGGAACATCAAGAGAACATCAAGAGAACATTAAGAGAACATCAAGAGAACATCAGGAGAACATCAAGAGAACTTGTAGTTGGTGCCCTTGGTGTCCAGGCTGCTGAAGAAGCTGTACATCTCCTGGGGGAGGTGGCAAAACATCTCAATTTCTGAATTTTTATAGATATTTTAGTCTGGTTTGGTCACCCAAAAAATATGCAAAGAGATAAAAAACATCAAGAGAACATCAGAAGAACATCAGGAGAACATCTTGATGAAAGAGAACATCTTTCCCATCTCCTGGGGGAGGTGGAAAAACATCTCAATTTCTGAATTTTTATAGGATTTTAGGGAGGTTTGGTCACCCAAAAAATATGCAAAGAGATAAAAAACATCAAGAGAACATCAGGAGAACATCAAGAGAACTTCAAGAGAACATCAGGAGAACATCAGGAGAACTTGTAGTTGCTGCCCTTGGAGGCTGCTGAAGAAGCTGTACATCTCCTGGGCGTGGGGACAAGAGAAAATAGTGATTTCACAGGTTTTATGGAATTTTTGGAGAATTTTTGTAGAATTTTTATGGAATTTTTGGAGAATTTTTGTAGAATTTTTATGGAATTTTTTGAGAATTTTTGTAGAATTTTTATGGAATTTTTTGAGAATTTTTGTAGAATTTTTATGGAATTTTTTGAGAATTTTTGTAGAATTTTTATGGAATTTTTATAGAATTTTTATAGAATTTTTATAGAATATCTTTATAGAATTTGTATAGAATTTTAGGAAGGTTTGGTCACCAAAAAAATACCCAGAAAGATAAAAACGTCAATGGAACATCAAGAGAACATCAGGAGAACTTGTAGTTGCTGCCCTTGGAGGCTGCTGAAGAAGCTGTACATCTCCTGGGGGTGGGGACAGGAGAAAATTGTGATTTCACAGGTTTTATGGAATTTTTATGGAATTTTTTATGGTGTTTTTATAGAATTGTTATAGAATTTTTATAGAATTTTAGGGAGGTTTGGTCACCCAAAAAAATATCCAAAGAGATAAAAGACATCAGGAGAACATCAAGAGAACTTGTAGTTGGTGCCCTTGGTGTCCAGGCTGCTGAAGAAGCTGTACATCTCCTGGGGGAGGTGGCAAAACATCTCAATTTCTGAATTTTTATAGATATTTTAGGGAGGTTTGGTCACCCAAAAAATATGCAAAGAGATAAAAAACATCAGGAGAACATCAGGAGAACATCAGGAGAACATCAGGAGAACATCAGGAGAACATCAAGAGAACTTGTAGTTGCTGCCCTTGGAGGCTGCTGAAGAAGCTGTACATCTCCTGGGCGTGGGGACAGGAGAAAATAGTGATTTCAAAGGTTTTATGGAATTTTTTGAGAATTTTTGTAGAATTTTTATGGAATTTTTATAGAATTTTTATGGAATTTTTATAGAATTTTAATGGAATTTTTATAGATTTTTTATGGAATCTTCATAGAATTTGTATAGAATTTTAGGAAGGTTTGGTCACCAAAAAAATACCCAGAAAGATAAAAACATCAATGGAACATCAATGGAACATCAAGAGAACATCAAGAGAACTTGTAGTTGGTGCCCTTGGTGTCCAGGCTGCTGAAGAAGCTGTACATCTCCTGGGGGTGGGGACAGGAGAAAATACTGATTTCAGAGGTTTTATGGAATTTTTATGCAATTTTTATGGAATTTTTATGGAATTTTTGGGAGGTTTGGTGACCCAAAAAATATCCAGAGAGAGAAAAAACATCAAGAGAACCTCAAGAAAACATGAGGAGAACATCAAGAGAACATTTTTCCCATCTCCTGGGGGAGGTGGAAAAACATCTCAATTTCTGAATTTTTATAGGATTTTAGGGAGGTTTGGTCACCTAAAAAATCTGTTTGCCAAAAAAGATAAAGATTAACAAGAGAACATCAGGAGAACATCAGGAGAACATCTTTTCCATCTCCTGAGGGAGGTGGAAAAACATCCCAGGTTCAGAATTTTTGTAGAATTTTAGGGAGGTTTGGTCATCTAAAAAATTTGTTTGCCAAAAAAATGAAGATCATGAGGAGAACATCAAGAGAACATCAAGAGAACTTGTAGTTGGTGCCCTTGGTGTCCAACCTGCTGAAGAAGCTGCACATCTCCTGGGGTTGGGGACAGGAGAAAATACTGATTTGAAATTTTTTTGAGAATTTTAGTCAGGTTTGGTCACCAAAAAAATACCCAAAAAGATAAAAATGTCAATGGAACATCAAGAGAACATCAAGAGAACATCAGGAGAACATCAGGAGGACATCAAGAGAACATCAGGAGAACACCAAGACCACCTGGCCAGGTGTGGACGAGAAGATTTCTGTCTCCACAACAACATCCTGACCAGAAATAAAACAAATAAAATCGACTCTCCAACATTAAAAACATCCCAATATCCCAATCCTGGGCGTTCTGTTCCTCCTGGTTTTGGTGACAGGGGACAGGGAGGGTGGGGACAGGTGACAGGTGGGGACAGTGCCACACTCACCTTCCAGCTGCTCTCGTCCTCCTTGTCCTCCAGGCCGTTGTGGATGTAAACCACGTCGAAGAAGAAGTAGGGACACTGCAGCATCTTCTGTAATGGCACGGGGAGCTTGGGGACACCGAGGGGACACCGAGGGGACAGCCCTGGGGGATGTGGAGGGGACACAGAGCCACCCCCGGGGACAGGGAGGGGACTCAGGGACAAGTGGAGCCACGTCTGGGAACATCAAGGGGACTTGGGGACAGCCAGACCCACCTCTGGGGACACAGAGGGGACTTGGGGACAACCAGAGCCACTCCTGGGGGATGCAGAGGGGACACAGAGGGGACTCTGGGACAAGTGGAACCACCCCTGGGGTCACTCTAGGGACACTCTGGGGTCTCACCTTGACAGGCTCCCCCAGAGGGAAGGCTGACTGTCCCCCAGGGCACACTTTGGGGACAGTTTGGGGACAGTTTGGGGACACTCACCTTGACAGGCTCCCCCAGAGGGAAGGCTGGCTGTCCCCCAGGGCACACTTTGGGGACAGTTTGGGGACACTCACCTTGACAGGCTCCCCCAGAGGGAAGGCTGGCTGTCCCCCAGGACACTTTGGGGACACTTTGGGGACAGTTTGGGGACACTCACCTTGACAGGCTCCCCCAGAGGGAAGGCTGGCTGTCCCCCAGGACGGCCAAACACCAGGATTGTCCTGACCACGTATGGCGGGGGAATGGTCTGGACATTGTCTGTCACCGGCAGCTCCACCTTCTGCTGGCTGCGACAGAATTGGGACAGCAGGGACAGAGGGGTCACCCCCAGCTCTGGGGGGACAGGAGGGGACAGGGGGGACAAGGGACACAGGACAGGGATGGTCTGGACATTGTCTGTCACCGGCAGCTCCACCTTCTGCTGGCTGTGACAAATTGGGGACAGAGGGGACTCAGGGGTCACCCCCAGCTCTGGGGGGATAGGGGGACATGGGGACAGAAGGACAGGGGACACAGGACAGGGATGGTCTGGACATTGTCTGTCACCGGCAGCTCCACCTTCTGCTGGCTGGGACAAAATGGGGGACAGAGAGGTCAAGGGGACAAGAGGGACAGGAGGGACAGAAGGAAAGGGGGACAGGGGGGACAGGAAGGTCAGGGGACAGGGGTGACAGGGGGACAGGGATGGTCTGGATATTGTCACTCCCAGCTCTAGGGGGACAGGGGGACAAGAGAGACAGAGGGACAGGAAGGACAGAAGGACAGGGATGGTCTGGACATTGTCTGTCACCAGCAGCTCCAGCTTCTGCTGGTTGCGACAAATTGGGGACAGCAGGGTCAGGGGGGGACAGGAGGGACTCAGGGGTCACCCCAGGCTCTGGGGGGACAGGGGGGGTCAGAGGGGACAGGGGGGTCAGAGGGGACAGGGGGACAAGGATGGTCTGAACATTGTCTGTCACCGGCAGGTCCCCCTTCCGCTGGCTGGGACAGAATTGGGGACAAGAGGGGTCAAGGGGTCAAGGGGACAAGAGGGACAGGGATGGTCTGGATATTGTCACTCCCAGCTCTAAGGGGACAGGGGGACAAGAGAGACAGAGGGACAGGGGGGACAGGGATGGTCTGGACATTGTCACCGGCAGCTCCACCTTCTGCTGGCTGCGACAAATTGGGGACAAGAGGGGACTGAGGGGTCACCCCCAGCTCTGGGGGGACAGGGGACACAGGGTGACTCACGGGGACACCCCCAGCTCTGGGGACACTCCCCTGGGACCCTTTTGGGGTGATTTTAGGGAATAGCAGGGATTTTGTCACAAAGGGGCAGCCTGGAGCTCTGCAGGCACCTTTGGGGACTTCCTGCCCACCCCAAAGTCCCAAAACCCCAAAACCCCAAAACCCCTCCTGGCACCCCCAGACCCCTTCTGTCACCCCCAAAGTCCCCCTGGCACCCCCAGACCCCCCCTGGCACCCCAGCTGTGCTCACATGAGGTTGAAGAGTCCCTCCAGGTCTGGATTTTGGGTTAAGGACAAATCCCAAACCCCAATCCCAGACCCTAATCCCAAACCCCAGTCCCACTGCCCAGCCTGGGATATCCCACCCCAGGGACCCCAGTGCCACTCAGGGACCTCAGTGCCACCCCAGGGACCTCAGTGCTACCCCAGGGACCCCAGTGCCACTCAGGGACCTCAGTGTCACCCCAGGGACCCCAGTGCCACCCCAGGGAGCCCAGTGCCACCCCAGGACCCCAGTGCCACCCCAGGGACCCCAATGCCACCCCAGGGACCCCAGTGCCACCCCAGTGTCACCCCAGGGACCCCAATGTCACCCCAGTGTTACCCCAGTGCCACCCCAGTGTCACCCCAGTGCCACCCCAATGCCGCAGTGGATACTGAAGGATTTGCACACGACAGTCTCCAGGTCGTACAGACAGCTGCAAACCTCGCGGGGATCCGAGGTGAACCCTGAGAGCTGAGCGGGGACAGGAGGGGACAGAGCTGTCAGTGTCCCTTGTCCCCTTCCCTGTCCTCATCCTTGTCCCTTGTCCCATCCCTGTCCCCCACCCATGTCCCCATCCTATCCCTGTCCCCATCCTTGTCTCTTGTCCCATCCCTGTCCCCATCCCCATCCCTTGTCCCCTGTCCCCATCCTTGTCCCCATCCCATCCCCATCCCTGTCCCATCCCAATTCCTGTCCCCATCCCCATCCCTGTCCTCTGACCCCATCCCTTTCCCTGTCCCTTGTCCCTGTCCCCATCCTTGTCCCCATTCCCTGTCCCCATCCCTGTCCCCTTGTCCCCACCCCTGTCCTAATCCCATCCCATCCTTGTCCCTTCCCTGTCCCATCCCATCCCTATTGCTGTCCCTATCCCTATCCCTGTCCCCTGTCCCTATCCCTGTCCCCTGTCCCTATCCCTGTCCCCATCCCTGTCCCCATTCCCTGTCCTCTGTCCCCATCCCTGTCTCCATCCTTGTCCTTTGTCCCACCCCTGTCCCCATGTCCCCATCCCATTCCCATGTCCCCATGTCCCTGTCCCATGTCCCCATGTCCCTGTCCCATGTCCCCATGTCCCTGTCCCCACCCAGGTGGCATCGTTGTTCACCACCACCAGGGCGAACTCGTGGCTCTTGTCGATTTTGTGTTTGGTTCTCACGAACATCTCGATCATCTTCTGCGACACGTTCAGCGCGTTGCTCTTCGACCTGCCCGACGGAGCAGGGGGCTTGGAGGGACCCCAAACACCTCCTGGATGCCCCAAAATCCCTCCTGGGCACCCCAAAAACCTCCTGGGCATCCCAAAAACCCTCCTGGGCACCCCAAAAACCCACCCTGGCACACCAAAATCCACTCTGGCACACCAAAAACCTCCTGGGTACCCCAAAATCCACTCTGGCACACCAAAACCCTTCTGGGCACCCCAAAAACTTCCTGGGCATCCCAAAACTGACCCCAGCACCCCAAAAACCCTTCTGGGTACCTCAAAACTGACCCCAGCACCCCAAAATCCTCCTGGGCACCCCATAAACCCTTCTGGGCACCCCAAAATCCTCCTGGGTACCCCAAAATCCACCCTGGCACCCCAAAATCCACCCTGGGTACCCCAAAAACCCTACTAGGTATCCCAAAACTGACCCCAGCACCCCAAAATCCCTCCTGGGTACCCCAAAATCCACCCTGCGCACCCCAAAATCCACCCTGGCACACCAAAACCCACCATGGCATCCCAAAAGCACTCCTGGGTACCCCAAAAACACTCCTGGGTACCCCAAAACCCACCCTGGCACACCAAAATCCACTCTGGCACACCAAAAACCCTCCTGGGTACACCAAAATCCACCCCAAAAACCCTTCTGGGCATCCCAAAACCCACCCCAGCACACCAAAAACCCTCCTGGGTACCCCAAAACCCACCCTGGCACCCCAAAACCCACCCTGGTACCCCAAAATCCCCCCCAGCACCCCAGAAGGGCTCACCCGTTGAAGGACTCCAGTTTGGACACTGCCATCTCCTCGGCCAGGTCCAGGCAGATGATCTGGGGAGGAGGACATGGCTGAGAGACCCCAGTATCCTCCCAGTATCCTTATTGATAATATCCCAGTAACTCTCCCAGTATCTCCCCAGTACCCCCCGATAACCCCCCAGTATCTTCCTTGATAACACCCCAGTACACCCCAGTATCCCTCCCAGTATCCACCCAGTATCTCCCTTGATAACTCCCCAGTACTCTCCAGTATCCCTCCCAGTATCCACCCAGTACCCCCCTGATAACTCCCAGTATCCCCCCACTATCCTTCTTGCTAATATCCCAGTATCCCCCAGTACCTCACCCAGTATCCTCCCCAGTAACCCACCAGTACTGCCCCCATACCTCCCCAGTATGCCCCCCAGTATCCCCCAGCATCCTCCCCAGTATCCCCCAGAATCCTCCTGATAAACTGCCCAGTATCCCCCCAGCATCCCCCCCATAAATCCCCAGTATCCCCCAGTACCTCCCAGTATCCCCCAGTCTCCCCAGTGTCACTCACCACCTTCTCAGGGCAGTTGACCCAATGTGTTATCACCAGTATCCTCCCAGTATCCCTATAACACCCCAGTATCCCCCCAATAACCCCCAGTATCCCCCAGTCCCCCCAGTGTCACTCACCACCTTCTCGGGACAGTTCACCCCAGGGTGTTTTCATTTGTATCCCTCCCAGTATCCCCCAGTATCCCTCCCAGTATCCTCCCCAATGACTCCCCAGTATGCCCCAGTATCCCCCCAGTCCCCCAGTCCCACTCACCACCTTCTCGGGGCAGTTGACCCGCGGTGTTTTCATCTGTATCCCTCCCAGTACACCCCAGTATCCTTCCCAGTACCCCCCAGTCTCCCCAGTGTCACTCACCACCTTCTCGGGGCAGTTCACCCTGGGTGTTTTCACCTGTCTCCCCCCCAGTATCCCCGAATAACTCCCCAATAACCCCCAGTATCCCCCCCAGTATCCTCCCCAATACCTTCCCAGTCCCCCCAGTGTCACTCACCACCTTCTCAGGACAGTTCACCGCGGTGTTTTCACCAGTATCTTCCCAGTATCCCCAGTATCCTCTCCAATGACCCCAATATGCCCCTGTATCCTCCATACCCCAGTATCCCCCAGTCCCCCCAGTCCCACTCACCACCTTCTCAGGACAGTTCACCCGCGGTGTTTTCACCAGTATCCTCCCAGTATCCCTCAGTATCCTCTCCAATAACCCTCCAGTATCCCCCAGTATCCCCCCAGTGTCACTCACCACCTTCTCGGGGCAGTTGACCCGCGGTGTTTTCACCTGCACCTCCGCGGTGGCACTGCCCGCCCCGGGCCAGGCGGTGCCCGCCGTGCCATGCGCGCTGCCCGGCGGGCTGTGGCCAGCGCTGGCCGCCTCGCCCTCGCCCTCGCTGCGGTTGCCCACGGCGGCCTGGGCGGCGCTGGGCGCTCTGTCCTCGGCGCCCTCGGGGTTGGAGCGAGTGCGGGGCCGGGGCTCGGGGGCTTTGTCCTCCTCCTCCTCGGCAGCGCTGCCCGGCTCCGGGGTGTCCATGGCGGGACGGGACCGGAACGGGACGGGAACGGGATGGGAACGGGACGGGAACGGAACGGGAATGGGACGGGAATGGGATAGAGAACAGGGAGCTGCGGGGAAACCGGTGTGGCTGTGACCCCACAGCGCTCTGGGGCCTCGAGCTGGGCATCTCCTGCCCCCCATGGATATTGTCCCTGTCCCCTGTGCCCATCCCTGTCCCCATCCCCTGTGCCCTGTCTCTTGTCCCCGTCCCCATCCCGGTCCCCATCCCCGTCCCCTGACTCTGCCCCAAGGATCCTGTCCCCATCCCTGTCCTCATCCCCTGTCCCTTGTCCCCATCCCCTGTCCCTTGTCCCCATCCCTGTCCTCATCCCCTGTCCCTTGTCCCCATCCCCTGTCCCCATCCCTGTCCTCTGTCCCCATTCCCTGCCCTTATCCCCGTCCCCGTCTCCTGTCCTCATCCCCATCCCCTGTCCCCCGTACCTATCCTCTGTCCCCATCCCTGTCCCCTGTCCCCAACCCTGCCGCACGGACCCCCTGCCCCACCCCGCAGACCCCTCCCCGCTCACCCTCCACTCCTTGTCGCCCCTTCCCCACTCACCCCAAAATCCTCACCCCTCCCCACGCACCCCATAGCCTCTGTCCCCGCCCGCGCCCTGCCCCACACCCCCGACTCGTGTTCGCCCCCAATCCCCTGGACCCCCAAGCCCCCCAAATCCCCCAATCCCCACCCCCCACTCCCCGCTCTCACCGCTCGCCGCCGCTCTAGCCCCGCTCCTCCCCTCCCGCCGGAAGCGCCGCGCGCGGGGGCTGCTGGGAGTTGTAGTCCTTTGGGGTCCGGAGGCCACAGCGGGGCGGGACCCCCGGCAAAGCTCCGCCCCCCGCCCCAAAAATGAGCGTGTGAAGCGTTCTGCGCCTCTCCCGCACCCCAAATATCCGTGTGCAACCCTCTGCACCCCAAATGTTGTGTGGGAATTGCTTCCTGCACCCCAAATGTTGTGTGCAACCCTCTGCACCCCAAATATTGTGTGCAACCCTCTGCACCCCAAATGTTGTGTGGGATGATCGGGAATTGCTTCCTGCACCCTAAATGTTGTGTGTAACCCTCTGCACCCCAAATTTTGTGTACAACCCCCTGCACCCCAAATATCCGTGTGCAAATCTCTGCACCCCAAATATCCGTGTGCGCCACCCCCTGCACCTCAAATATTGCTGTTCACCCCCATGAACCGCCTCCTGCACCCCAAATATTCGTGTGCAAATCTCTGCACCCCAAATATCCGTGTGCGCCACCCCCCGAACCCCAAATTCCCCCGTGCACCCCACAAACAGCCTCCCGCACCCCAAACCCTCCTGCTCCATCCCAGCACCCCAAACACCCACCCAGCACCCCCCAAACCACCCCTATCCACACCCCAAACAATCCCGGGCCCCTCTTTGCACCCCAAAACCACCCCGCACTTCTCACAGCACCCCCAAATTCCTCTCAGCCCCCCAAATTGCTCACATCCCACCCCAGGGATGCTCCACGGGGTGAAGCTG
Organism: Lichenostomus cassidix; assembly: GCF_008360975.1. NCBI lineage: Eukaryota > Metazoa > Chordata > Aves > Passeriformes > Meliphagidae > Lichenostomus > Lichenostomus cassidix. The sequence goes on along the minus strand of NC_139508.1, from coordinate 1,559,469 downwards.
GGAGTTCCCTCCCCCCCTGGGAGCACACGGGGGTCCCGGCGGGGTTCGGGGGTGATTTTTGGGGGGCTGAGGACCCCCAGATTGTCCCCTCGGTGTCCCCCACGGCCGGGCAGCTCAATGGTTAAAGGGAGGAGGCGGCGAGGAAGAGGAAATCTCGGCAGGAACCGGCCGGGAACGCCAAGGGCAGCGGCAGGAAGGTGCTGGAAGGTGCCGGAAGGTGCTGGAGGCTTGGTGGGGAACTGGGGTGGGCTGGGAGACTGGGGGGGACTGGGAGGGAAGGGGACATGGTGGGATTGGGGTAGGATGGGACCCTTGGGTGGGACTGGGACAGAACTGGACATACTGGGACCGAGACAGAACGGGGCCTTTGGGTGGAACTGGGATGTATTGGGAGACTGGGGGGACTGGGAGGGAAGGGACATGGTGGGACTGGGGGAGAATGGGACCCTCGGGTGGGACTGGGATGTGCTGGGACCCTCGGGGTGGGACTGGGACAGAATGGGGCCCTTGGAGTGGGACTGGGATAGAACTGGTCATGCTGGGACTGAGACAGAACAGGAACCTTGGGTGGAACTGGGATGGGCTGGGAGACTGAGGGGGACTGGGAGGGAAGGGGAAATGGTGGGATGGGGGGACAATGGGACCCTCAGGGTGGAACTGGGACGTGTTGGGATCCCTGGGAGGAACTGGGATACACCTGGATATTCTGGGACTGTGATAGAATGGGATTTTTGGGGTGGGACTGGGATAGAACGAGACCTTGAGGGTGGGACTGGGATATGTTAGGACCCTCGGTGTGAGACTGGGATGTGTTGGGACCCTCGGGGAGGAACTGGGATAGAACTGGACATGCTGGGACCGAGACAGAACGGGACCCTTGGGTGGGACTGGGATAGAACGGGGCCTTTGGGGTGGAACTGGGATGGGCTGGGAGACTGGGTGGACTGGGAGGGAAGGGGACATGGTGGGATTGGGAGTGAATGGGACCCGCGGGGTGGGACTGGGACATCCCAGAGCTCCATGGTGGAACCAGGACATTCCAGGACCCTCGGAGAGGAACTGGGACATCCCTGAGCCCCAGGATGGAACCTCCCTGGGGACAAACTGGGACCCCCAGTGCGGAACTGGGCCGTGCTGGGAGCCCGGGGAGCCCCGGGGAAGAGGAGCCCAGCGGGGAGGAGGTGAGTGGGCGCTGCCGGTACCGGACACACCCCGGGGCTGATCCCACACTGCCCTGGGGCTCCTCCGGGGCTCCGGGGTGGAATTCCTGCTCTGAACACCGGGATGAGGCTCTCCAGTGTGGAATTCCCGCTCCGGACACCGGGATTAAACTCTCCAGTGTGGAATTCCCTCTCCCGACACCGGGATGAGGCTCTCGGTGTGGAATTCTCACTCTGAACACCGGGATTTAAACTCTCCAGTGTGGAATTCCCTCTCCTGACACCGGGATTAAACTCTCCGGTGTGGAATTTCTGCTCTGGACACTGAGATTTAACTCTCTGGTGTGGAATTCCCACTCCCGACACCGGGATGAGGCTCTCGGTGTGGAATTCTCACTCTGAACACCGGGATTAAACTCTCCAGTGTGGAATTCCCACTCCCGACACTGTGATGAGGCTCTCGGTGTGGAATTCCCTCTCCGGACAGCGGGATGAGGCTCTGGCCGAGCTGGACAGTGACCAAATCCCGTTCCAATCCCAGGAAATCCCGGTGGGTGTCACCCGCTCCGAGCCCAGTGACACCGACACCGCGCCACGGTCACCGCGGTCACCGCGCGAGGAGGAGGAGGATGAGGATGGAGAAAGGGATGAGGAGGATGATGAAGATGAGGATGATGATGACGACATGGCAGGTGACATCGAGGACATCCTGAGCTACCAGCAGAGCATCGCGGGGCTGCTGGCCACGGTGGCGCGGCGACAGCAGTGGCACCGCCCAGATAGGTATGGCACCGCCGCCGAGGTGACACCGGGACTGCCACCCGCGGGGACACCGGGGCCACCACCTGCGGGGCCACCGGGGCCACCAACCGTGGGGACATCAGGGCCACCAACCACGGGGACACCAGGACCGCCCCCGCCACTCGGGGGGACACCGGGGCCACCAACCACGGGGATACTGGCACCGCCACCAACCGTGGCGACACCGGGGCCACCAACCGTGGCGACACCGGCACCGCGCCGCCCCCTCACCCCGCCCTTCATCCCCGCAGGGAGGACGAGGCCACCCGGGAAGCCACCGCCGGTGTCGCCGCTGCCAGCCCAGCCCCGCCGCCCCGCGGTGGCACCGGTGAGCGCCGATCCCGTGCCACCCGCGCCGTGCCGTTCCGTGCCGTGTCACCACCCCTGACCCCGCTGTGTCCCCAGACCTGTTCGCGGACCTGCAGCACGCCGTGAGCTCTCTGGAGCGCGCCGTGTTCTCCCGGCACCGGCAGCCACCGGCGCGGCCGCTGCTCGGGGACGCCTGGCACCGAGCGGTGACGGTGACAGCGACAGGCGGGGGGGGACAGGATGGGACTCTGGGGTGGGACTGGGATGGGCTGGGGCCACTGGCGTGGGACTGGGATGGGCTGGGACCCTCGGGGTGGGACTGGGATAGAATGGGACCCTTGGGGTGGGACTGGGATGAGCTGGGACACCAGGGAGGAACAGGGACGTGTTGGGATCCTAGGGGGGGACAGGGACAGAATGGGAGCCTCGGGGTGGAACTGGGATAGAATGGGAACTCAGGGTGGAACTGGGACAGAATGGGGCCTTCAGGGTGGATCAGGGATGTGTTGGAACCCTCGGGGTGGGACTGAGATAGAATGGGACCCTCAGGGTGGCAATGGGACGCGTTGGGACCCTCAGGGTAGAACCAGGACAGCATGGGACCCTCGGGGTGGGAGTGGGACGTGCTGAGGCCCTGGGGGGAACGTGTTGGGACCTTTTGGGTGGAACTGGGACATGCTGGGACCCTCGGGGTGTAACTGGGATAGAACTGGACCCTCGGGGTGGGACTGGGACGTGTTGGGACCCTCGGGGTGGGACTGGGACGTGCTGGGACACTCGGGGATGAACCGGGACAGAGCGGGACCCTTGAGGTGGCAATGGGACATATTGGGGGTGGCACCGGGACAGACCGGCACCCCCGCCACCCGCGCAGTGCCCACGCCGCGGGTTCGGTCACCGGCTGACCATGGCGCTGTCCGCAGAGCCTGGAGGAGCTGAGCCGCGCCCCGGGCTGGGCTGGCCGCTGCTGCCCGCAGGAACCCGCCGAGCTGGCGGCGGCGGCGGCGAGGAACGCGAGCCTGCGGGCAGCCGTGGGGCGGCGAGAGCAGGAGCTGGGGCAGGCCACGGCAGCGCTGCGGGCACTGCGGGGCGAGCGGGACCGCCTGCGGGGCAAGGTGGGTGCGGGGACACCGGGTGACACCCGGGCGGTGCCACCAGAGCGGTGTCACCAGAGCGGTGCCACCAGAGCGGTGTCACCCGAGCAGTGTCACCCGAGCGGTGTCACCCGAGCAGCCACCCCGTGTCCCGTTCAGGTGCGGGAGCTGCGGGAGGCTCTGGCCAGGCTGGAGGAGCCGGGAGGATCTGGAAGTGACACTCCCGGCCTCGGCGACATCCCCGGGCGCTGTGACACCTCCGGGATCGGTGATACTCCCGGGCTCGGTGACACTCCAGGGCTCGGTGACACCTCCGGGCTCGGCGGCACGCCCGGGCCGAGTGACATTCCCGGGCTCGGTGACACCCCCGGGCCCAGCAGCCCCCCGGGGCACAGGGTGAGTGCGGGGCTGGGTGAGGGTAAGGCTCGGCCGGGCGGGAGGTGACACTGGGCTGTCCCGGGGCTCGCTGTCCCCTCTGCAGGACATGGCCCGGGGTGGTGGCAATTCTCAGCCCCACGGGGTGAGACGCCATGGGATAAAATCCCATAGGATGTACCCCTCGGCTCCAAACCCCACAGGGGAAAATCCTATGGGGTGAAGCCCCTCGATGTCCAACCCCATGGGATAAAACCCCATAGGATGGAGCCCCTCGATGTTAAATCCTGTGAGAAACGTCCCGTGGGATAATGCAGCCCCACAGGATGAAACCCCACAGCATGCAGCCCCTCGGGATAAAATCCCATGGGATGCAGCCCCTCAGTGTTCAACTCCACCGGATTCAGCCCCACAGCACTGAACCCCACAGCTCCCAGCCCCACACCCCGCTGTCCCCCCAGCCCTCGTCGGGAGCCAGCCGGGAGCAGGAGGAGCGGCTGCAGCAGCTGCGGGGGTGAGTGAGTGAATCCCCGCCATGTCCCCGAGCCCCGGGCGGGGAAACTGAGGCACAGCGGTGACCGGGCTGGCGGTGACAGCGGGGAAACTGAGGCACGGCGGTGACCGGGCTGGCGGTGACTGACCGGGCCGCTGGTGGCCGGGCTGGCGGTGACCGGGCTGGTTGGTGACCGGGCTGGCGGTGACCGCGGGGAAACTGAGGCACGGGCCTGTGACCGGGCTGGCGGTGACAGGGCTGGCGGTAACCGGACTGGCGGTGACAGGGCTGGCGGTGACCGGACTGGCGGTGATCGCGGGGACACTGAGGCACGGCGGTGACCCGGCTGGTGGCCGCAGGTGCCTCGGGAGGCTGCAGGAGGCCAACCGGGAGCTGGCGGCGGCGCTGGGCGAGTGCAAGGGCGAGGCGGAGCGGCTGAGCATGGAGCTGGGGCAGTGCGAGTCCCGCAGCACCGCCCTGCGCCTGGCGCTGCGCTGCAGGTGCGACAGGGTGGGGACAGCGTGGGGACAGGGTGGGGACAGAATGGGGACAGAATGGGGACAGGATGGGGACAGCCCCCTGAGCACCGCCCTGTGCCTGGCGCTGCGCTGCAGGTGGGACAGGGTGGGGACAGCGTGGGGACAGGGTGGGGACAGGGATTGGGACTGGGATTGGGACGGGGACGGGGACGGGGACGGGGATGGGATGGGATGGGATGGGATGGGATGGGATGGGATGGGGACATGGATGGGGTGGGGACATGGATGGGATGGGGACATTGATGGGATGGGGACAGGGATGGGATGGGGACATGGATGGGATGGGATGGGATGGGATGGGATGGGATGGGATGGGATGGGATGGGATGGGATGGGGATATTGATGGGATGGGGACAGCCCCCCTGAGCCACTCGTCCTGCAGCATCACCCTGCACTGCAGGTGGGGCGGGATATAGGCATGGGACCGGGATGGGGACAGGGATGGGGATCAGGATTGGGATCGGGATTGGGATGGGGACACGGATTGGGATCAGGACAGGGACCGGGATGGGGACAGGGACAGCCCCCTGACCCTCCCGTCCCCCAGCGAGCGCTGCGGCGCTGCCTATGCCACCCTGCTGGAGCTGGTGAGGGCAAAGGTGACACCGGAGGGTGGCAGCCGTGGGGGTGAGTGACACTGCGGGGACACTGGGGAATACTGAGGATACTGGGAGGATACTGGGGGATTATTTGGGGCATACTGGGGGGATACTGGGGGATACTGGAGGTGATGGGGAGGAGGCTGTGGGGATATTGGGGATACTGAGGGGATACTGGGGAATTTTTGGGAGGATGGTGAGGGGATACTGGGAATTCTGGGGGGGATAATGAGGCGATATTGGGGAGGATACTGGCGAGGTACTGGCGAGGATACTGGGAGTACTGGGAGGACACTGGGGAGCGCTGGGGGTCGACACTGGGGAGATACCGGGGGGTTTCCAGGGCGGCTGCTGGGGGGATACTGGGAGTACTGGGAGGATACTGGGGAGATATCAGCGAGGACACAGCAGGGACACACGGGGATCTGGAGGGGACACAGGAGGGACACCCGAATGACCCCAAAACGATCCCGGGAGGACGCTGGGGGGACGCGGGGAGGACGCGGGGAGCCCAACGCCCCACACATCCCCTCTGGGCACCCCCTGCCCACCCAGGAGCCGCGGCACAACCCAGCCTGGACAGCCGCGAGGACACCGGCGACAGCGGCGACAGCAGGTAGCCGTGGCTGGCGGGGGTGGCGGGGATGGTGACACTGAGCCAGCCCGGTGTCCCCCCGGCTCACCCGCACCCCGCAGCTGCCGCGGCACGGAGGAGGGAGCGCTGCGGGAACACATCCGGCAGCTCCGCGCCGAGCAGGCGGCCGTGGAGGGGTCGCTGCGGGACACCCCCGAGCCCCCCGGGGCCCCCCGAGGCTGTGAGCCCCGAGCGAGGGCCGAGCGGGCGCTGAGGGAGGCGCGGGAGCTGCTGGTCGGCTGGAGGAGGATGGACAGGGCGGAGCTGCTGAGGGAGCGGGCGGCGCTCAAGGTGGGTTGGGGTCCGGCCGGGATCCCCCCTGGATCTATCCCTGCATTCATCCCTAATGTCAACCTGGATCCACCCTGGATCTGTAATCCCAACCCTGGATCCACCCTGGATCCCTAATCTCAACCCTGGATCCCTAATCTCAACCCTGAATCCACCCTGGATCCCGAATCCCAACCCTGGATCCCAAATCCCAACCCTGGATCCACACTGGATCCCATTCTAGATCTCTAATCCCACTCTGGATCCCCATCCTGGATCCCTAATCCCAACCCTGGATTCCAACCCGGATCCATCCCTAAATCTCTAATCCCCCCCTGGATCCCATGCTGGATCCTTCCCTGAATCCCCAATCCCCTCCTGGATCCCTCCCCAGATCCCTAGTGCCAACCCTGGATCCCACCCCGGATCCCTCCCTAAATCCCACCCTGGATCCTTAATCCCTAAATTCCTTCCTGGATCCCTAATCTCCTCCTGGATCCCACCCTAAATCCCTAATTCTCTCCCCAGATCTGAGACCCTGGATGTCTCCCTAAACCCCTCTCTGGATCCCTAATCCCCTCCTATGTCCCACCCTGGATCCTTCCTGGATCCATCCCTGAATCCCCAATCCCCTCACGGATCCCACCCTGGATCCCTAATCCCTAAATCCCTCCCTGGATCCCTGATCTCCTCCTGGATCTCTCCCTGGATCTCTAATCCCATCCTGGATCCCTAAATCCCAGCCCAGATCCCACCCTAAATCCCTCCCCGACCCCTCCCCACGAGTCAGCCGCCCCGTGCCTCAGTTTCCCCGCTCCCTGCTGTCCCCGCTGTCCCCAGGAGGCCATGGCGGAGCTGCGGACAAAGCTGCAGCTGGCCGAGCGGGAGAAGCGCAGCCTGGAGGTGCAGCTGGCCGGGCAGGGACCGAGGGAAGCCGCGCTGCGCCTGCTGCTCCTGCACCTGCAGCGGGACCGGGATAATCGGGATCATCGGGATCATCGGGATCATCGGGACTGGGATGGATCCTCCAGCAGCTCCGGCAGCTCCAGCGAGGAGGTAGGGAGGATCCTTGGGGGTCTTGGGGGGAATATCCAGAGGGATGGGGGAGTTGATCCCCCCGAAATCTGGGCAGGAGGTGCGGATCGGCCGCCGGGCAGCGATGGCTCCGTGGAATCCTCCGGATCCGGAGAGGACCAGGGAGGAGCTGATCCGAATCTGGGCCAGGTGGGAATGGGGATGGGAATGGGAATGGAGATGGGGATGGGAATGGGGTGAGAATGGGAATGGGAATGGGGATGGGGTGGGAATGGGAATGGGGTGGGAATGGGAATGGGAATGGGGATGGGAATGGGGTGAGAATGGGAATGGGAATGGGGATGGGGATGGGAAGGGGGTGGGACTGGGAATGGTGAGGGATTGGGATGGAGTGGGATCAGGAATGGTGTGGGAATGGGAATGGTGCTGGGAGGGCCACTGCTGGCACTGGTGGCTCCGGTGGCCCTGGTGGCACAGGATGGTGGCACGGGTGTCCCCAGGACGGAGGAGCTGCGTGGCCGTGCCCAGGAGCTGGCGCTGTCCCTGGAGCATGGCAGCGCCGCCAGCCGTGCCCAGCAGGCGCGGAGTGTCGCTGTCACCACGGAGCTCTTCCAGGCGCACAGGTGGGCATGTGGCACCCGCGCTGGGGGCGGTGGCCCTTGGGACCCCCTCAGTCCCCTGTGTCCCCTGAGTGCCCTGTGTCCCCTGAGTCCCTCGGTCCCCTGGGTCCCCTGGATGTCCTGTGTTCCTCGGATCCCTTGGGGTTCCCGGTGTCCCCTGGATGTCCTGAGTGTCCTGTGACCCCTGGGTCCCTTGGGTCCCCGGGATCCCGTTGGTTCCATGTGTCTCCTATGCCCCTTGGATGATCCCCTGGATATTCCGTGTCCCCTAGATCCCCTGTGTCCCCTAAGTCCCCTGGAGGCCCTGGATCTCCCGTGTCCCCTGTGTCCCCTCAGCCCCGCGACTCCCTTTCCTCCTCTGACCCACCGAACCCCCTGACTCTCCAAACCCCTGACTCCCCTCGCTCTCCTAACTCCCTTTGCTCCCCTGACTCTGCCCGTTCCCCCGAACCCCCTGCCTCCCCGAACACCAAACTCCAGCCACCCTGGCTCCCTTTGCTCCCCCGAATCCCCTCGTTCCCCCAAACCCCCGACCCCCCTGACTCCCCAGACCCCCCGAACTCCCTGACTCCCCTCTCCCCCGGCTCCCCTCTCTCCCCATCCCGGTTCCCCGGCCCGGCTCGGCTCGGCTCGATTCGGATGCCGATGGTGTCCCGCAGCGCGCTGGCTCTGGCGTACCGCGGCGCTCGGCGCAAGCAGGCGGAGCAGCTGCGGCGCCTGGAGGCTCAGGCGGGAGCGCTGCGGAGACAGCACGGCCGGAGGGAGCAGGCGCTGGGCAGGAGACTGCGGAGCCTGGAGAAGGGCAGGGCTGGGGGCGAGAGCTGCATCTAGAGACCCCAAAACCCCTGGAGACCCCAAAAAGACAACCCTAAATCTGCCGGAGGGAGCAGGCGCTGGGCCGAAGAGTGAGGAGCCTCGAACAGGGCAGGGCTGGGGGCGAGAGCTGCATCTAGAGACCCCAAAAACCCCCAAAAAATACACCTAGAGACCCCTAAAAAACAACCCAAATCCGCCGGAGGGAGCAGGCGCTGGACTGGAAACTGCGGAGCCTGGAGAAGGGCAGGGCTGGGGGCGATACCTGCATCTAGAGACCCCAAAACCCCCCTGGAGATTTCCCCCCAAAAAAAACCCTGGAGACCCCACAGAAACCCCTGGAGACCTACCCAAAAAAAACCCCAATCCGCCGGGAGGTGACTGCTGTACACGATAATAAACTCGTGGCTCAGCCCCACTGCAGTCGGTGTTTGGGGGCTCGGAGGGGGTTCAGCTGCAGGACCCCCGAAAAACCCCTGGAGACCCCACAGAAACCCCTGGAAACCCAACAAAATCCCCTGGAGACCCCTAAAACCTCCCTGGAAACCCTAAAACCCCCCCTGGAAACCCTATAAATATCCCTGGCGACCCCCAAAAACCCATGGCGACCCCACAAAACCCACCTGGAGACCCTATAAATATCTCTGACAACCCCTAAAACCCCCAGGAAACCCCCCAGGAAACCCCCCAAAACCCCTGGTGACCCCACACCAATAAACCCATAGCTCAGCCCCACTGCAGTCGGTGTTTGGGGATCTCGGGGGGTTTAGCTGCAGGACCCCCGAAAAACCCCTGGAGACCCCACAGAAACCCTTGGAAACCCTAAAAAAAAACCCTGGAGACCTCGAAAAAACCCCAAAAATCCCTGGAGACCCGAAAAACCCCCAGGCTCTGTCCCTTTGTCGCTCTGTCGCTCTGTCCCCAGGTTCTGTCCCTGTCCCCCAGGCTGTCCCCAGGCTCTGTCCCCAAGGCTGTCCCCAGGCCCTGTCCCTGTCCCCCCAGGCTGTCCCCAGGCTCTGTCCCTCTGTCATTCTGTCCCCAGGCTGTCCCCAAGCTCTGTCCGTCTGTCCCTGTCCCCCCAGGCTCTGTCCCTCTGTCCCCCAGGCTATCCCCAGGTTGTCCCCAGGCTGTCCCCCAGCTCTGTCCCAGCCTCCAGGCTCTGTCCTTCTGTCCCTGTGCCCCCAGGCTGTCCCCGGGCTCTGTCCTTCTGTCCCCAGGCTGTCCTCAAACTCTGCCCCCAAGCTCTGTCCCTCTATCGCTCTGTCCCTCTGTCCCCAGGCTCTGTCCCTCTGTCCCTGTGCCCCCCAGGCTGTCCCCAGGCTCTGTCCCTGTCCTCCCAGGCTCTGTCCCCAGGCTGTACCCAGGCTCTGTCCCCCAGGCTGTCCCTCTGTCCCTAGGTTCTGTCCCTGTCCCCCCAGGCTGTCCCCAGGCTCTGTCCCTGTCCCCCCAGGCTGTCCCTCTGTCCCTGTCCCCCAGGCTGTCCCGTCTGTCTCTGTCCCCCAGGCTGTCCCCAGGCTCTGCCCCCAGGTTGTCCCCAAGGCTGTCCCCAGGCCCTGTCCCTGTCCCCCAGGCTGTCCCCAGGCTGTCCCTGTCCCCAGGCTCTGTCCCTCTGTCCCTGTCCCCCCAGGCTGTCCCCAGGCCCTGTCCCCCCAGGCTCTGTCCCTGTCCCCCCAGGCTGTCCCTCTGTCCCTGTTCCCCCAAGCTGTCTCCAGGCTCTGTCCCTCTGTCCCTGTCCCCCCAGGCTGTCCCCAAGCTGTCCCCAAGCTCGGGGACACTCAAAGAGCCCTTTGTTCCCAGCCTGGCTCCTCCAGCAGCAATTCCCGATGAATATTCCCTTTGTGGAGCTGAAAGGTCTCTCTGTGCTCCGGGAGAATTTCCCTCCGTGCAGCTCCAGGGATGGCTGAGAAACCCAAATAGTGCCAGGGAGGAGCCAGGAGGGGACACTGGGGACATTGGGGACACTGCGGGGACATTGCAGGAGTTGAGATTCCAGACTTAAAGGTGAATTTTATCATTCCAGACTCACCTGAAAAGTGAATTTTATTCCAAACCCATCTTAAAAGTGAATTTTAATATTCCAAACCCATCTGAAAAGTGAATTATTTTAATATTCCAGACCCACCTTAAAAGTGAATTTTATTATTTCAGACTCACTTTAAAAGTGAATTTTTTCATTCCAAACCCACCTTAAAAGTGAATTTTAATATTCCAAACTCATCTGAAAAGTGAATTATTTTACTATTCCAGACCCACTTTAAAAGTGAATTTTAATATTCCAGACTAATCTGAAAAGTGAATTATTTTAATATTCCAGACCCACTTTAAAGGGGAATTTTATTATTTCAGACCCATCTTAAAGGAGAATTTTAATATTCCAAACCCACCTTAAAAGTGAATTTTAATATTCCAGACTCATCTTAAAAGTGAATTATTTTATTATTCCAGACCCACTTTAAATGGGAATTTTATTTTTCCAAACCCATCTTAAAAGTGAATTTTATTATTTCAGAATCACTTTAAAAGTGAATTTTAATATTCCAAACCCATCTGAAAAGTGAATTACTATATTATTCCAGATCCATTTTAAAGGGGAATTTTATTTTTCCAGACCTATATTAAAAGTGAATTATTTTATTATTCCAGACCCACCTTAAAAGTGAATTTTAATATTCCAGACTCATCTGAAAAGTGAATTATTTTATTATTCCAGACCCACTTTAAAGGGGAATTTTATTTTTCCAGACCCATATTAAAAGTGATGAATTTGATGATTCCAGATTCATCTTAAATGGGAATTTTATTTTTCCAGGTCCCCTAAATAGGCACCTGAGACCCCAAATTGGCACCTGGAACTCCCAAATTTCCACTTGAACCCCCTAAATTGGCACCTGAAACCCCCAAAATTGGCATCTAGGTCCCCCAAATAGCGCCCAGAACCCCCAAATTTGCACTTGAACCCCCCAAATTAGCGCCCCAGATCCCCAAATTGGGGTCTGAGTCCCCCAAATTGGGATCTGAGTCCCCAAATTGGCACCCTAGACCCCAAAATTTACACTTGAACCCCTCAAACTGGCCGCCCAGACCCCCAGATTGGCATCCAAGTCCCCCAAATTTGTACCCGGAACCCCAAATTGTCCCTCGGGACCCCAAATTGCCACCTGAGACCCCAAATTTGCACTTGAACCCCCTAAATTGGCACCTGAGACCCCCAAAATTGGCATCTAGGTCCCCCAAATAGCTTCCAGAACCCCCAAATTTGCACTTGAACCCCCCAAATTAGCGCCCCAGATCCCCAAATTGGGGTCCGAGTCCCCCAAATTGTCACCCGAGACCCCAAAGTGACGCCCGGAACTCCCAAATTTGCACTTGAACCCCCCAAACCGGCGGCCCGGAACCCCAAATTGGCATCTAAGTCCCCCAAATTTGTATCCAGAACTCCCAAATTTGCACTTGAACCCCCTAAACTGGAGGCTCAGACCCCCAAACTGGCATCTAAGTCCCCCAAATTTGTATCCGGAACCCCCAAATTTGCACTTGAACCCCCTAAACTGGCACCTGAGACCCCAAAATTGGCACCTGAGACCCCCAAATTTGCACTTGAACCCCCCAAATGGGCGCCCCAGATCCCCAAATTGGCTTCTGAGTCCCCCAGATTGGGGTCTGAGTCCCCCAGATTGGGGTCTGAGTCCCCAAATTGTCACCCGAGACCCCAAAATTTACACTTGAACCCCTCAAACTGGCTGCCCAGACCCCCAGATTGGCATCTAAGTCCCCCAAATTTCCACCCGGAACCCCAAATTGGTCCTGGGGACCCTAAATTGTCCCTGGGAACCCCAAATTGCCACCTGAGACCCCAAATTTGCACTTGAACCCCCCAAATGGGCGCCCCAGATCCCCAAATTGGGTTCTGAGTCCCCCAGACTGGGGTCCGAGTCCCCCAAATTGGGGTCTGAGTCCCCAAATTGGCACCCTAGACCCCAAAATTTACACTTGAACCTCTCAAACTGGCCGCCCAGACCCCCAGATTGGCATCTAAGTCCCCCAAATTTGCACCCGGGACCCCAAATTGGCCCTGGGGACCCCAAATTGCCACCTGAGACCCCAAATTTGCACTCGAACCCCCTAAATTGGCACCTGAGACCCCCAAAATTGGCATCTAAGCCCCCCAAATAGCTTCCAGAACCCCCAAATTTGCACTTGAACCCCCCAAATTAGCGCCCCAGATCCCCAAATTGGGGTCTGAGTCCCCAAATTGTCACCCGAGACCCCAAAGTGACGCCCGGAACTCCCAAATTTGCACTTGAACCCCCTAAACTGGAGGCTCAGACCCCCAAACTGGCATCTAAGTCCCCCAAATTTGTATCCGGAACCCCCAAATTTGCACTTGAACCCCCTAAACTGGCACCTGAGACCCCAAAATTGGCACCTGAGACCCCCAAATTTACATTTGAGCCCCCAAAATTTACACGTGAACCCCCCAAATAGGCGCCCCAGATCCCCAAATTTGGGTCTGAGTCCTCAAATTGTCACCCGAGACCCCAAAATTTACACTTGAACCCCCTAAATTAGCGCCCCAGATCCCCAAATTGGGGTCTGAGTCCCCAGATTGGCACCCTAGACCCCAAAATTTACACTTGAACCCCTCAAACCGGCCGCCCAGACCCCCAGATTGGCATCTAAGTCCCCCAAATTTGTACCCGGAACCCCAAATTTGTACCCGGAACCCCAAATTGTCCCCCGGAACCCCAAACTGCCATCCCCTCGCTGTCCCCAGCCCCAGTCCCATCCCCTTTCCCCTCCATTCCATCACCGAAAATCCGCATTTTCCTCTCCCTTCCTCTCTCCCGAGCTTTCCCTTCCGTTTTCATCTCCTCTCCGCTCCGTCCCTCCTCCGCAGAGGGGCAGGAAAACCGTGCCGAGCCGTGCCGTGCCGGGGGGCGGCTCCAGCGCGGGGGGAGCGCGGTGGAGCTCCGCGCTGGGGCCAACCGCGGAGGAGCACCGCGCTGGAGCCTGCGCGGCGCCGCGACCCGTGGAGCTCCGCGCTGGAGCCTGCGCGGCGCTGCGACCGTGGAGCTCCGCGATGCCTCCTCCGGAGCCCATGCCGGGCTACGCCGAGCTGCTCCGCCGGGGCTACGGCAGCCTGGCCGAGGCGGCGCGGGGCTGCGGGGATTGCGGCTGGGAGCTGGCGAGGCGCACCTGGGCGGAGAACGCTCACCTGGGCTGGCCGGAGGTGCTGCTGTGCGGGATCTGCGCGCTGGGCTGGACGGCGCTGCGCAGAGCCTGCTCGAGGAGGATTTTTCGGGTCAGTGCGGCGGTGGGGATGGGGATGGGATTTGGGATGGAGAGGGGATGGAGCTGAGAGGGAGCTGGGATGGAGATGGAGCTGAGATGGAGCGAGATGGAGCTGGGATGGAGAGCGGATGGAGCAGAGGTGGAGCTGGGATGGAGCTGAGATGGAGCTGGGATGGAGAGCGGATGGAGCTGAGAGGGAGCTGGGATGTACTGGGATGGAGATGAAGCTGGGATGGAGCTGGAATGGGATTTGGGATGGAGCTGAGATGTACTGGGATGTGCTGGGATGGAGCTGGGATGGAGCTGGGATGTACTGGGATGGAGCTGGGATGGAGCAGAGATGGAGTTGAGATGTACTGGGATGGAGCTGGGATGTGCTGGGATGTACTAGGATGTACTGGGATGTACTGGGGTGCACTGGGATGTATTGGGATGGAGCTGAGATGGAGCTGGGATGTACTTGGATGTACTGGGATGGAGAGCTGGGATGTACTGGGATGTACTGGGATATACTGGGATGGAGCTGAGATGGAGCTGAGATGGAGCTGGGATATACTGGGATGTACTTGGATGTACTGGGATGGAGCTGAGATGTACTGGGACGTACTGGGATGGAGCTGGGATGCACTGGGATGCACTGGGATGGAGCTGGGATGTACTGGGATGCACTGGGATGGAGCTGGGATGTACTGGGATGGAGCTGGGATGTACCGGGATGGAGCTGGGATGTACTAGGATGCACTGAGATGGAGCTGGGATGTACTGGGATATACTGGGATGGAGCTGGGATGTACTGGGATGTACTGGGATATACTGGGATGTACCGGGATGGAGCTGGGATGTACTAGGATGCACTGAGATGGAGCTGGGATGTACTGGGATATACTGGGATGGAGCTGGGGAGCCGCGGACGCTATGCTCCCTCCACCCGCGGTTTTTGGGGTACAAAATTCACCTTTTCCGGCCCTGAACGAGGGGGAAACGCCCCCAAATCCGGCCGCAGGGCCGAGGATGGAGAACCCCGAGGGGTTCAGCGAAACCCGCCGCGTTCCCATCCCCGCCAGGCTCAGGGATTTTCCTTCCAGGTTATCCCAGCTTCTTCCTCCGCCGCTGCATCCTTTCCCCTCCATTTTCCCATCCCCGCATCCCGGCAAGCCTGAGGGTTATTTTTTCCCGGTTTTTCCCGGTTATCCCCAGATTTTTCCTGGATTTTGTGCACCGGCAGAGCTCCCGCTGCATCCTTTCCCCTTCCATGTTCCCATCCCCGCATCCCGGCAAGCCTGAGGGTTATTTATTCCCGGTTTTTCCCGGTTATTCCCGGATTTTTTCCGGGATTTCGTGCCGTTTCCCGGCGCTGCATCCTTCAGGGCTGAGCATCCCCGTGCACCGGCAGAGCTCCTCCTGCTCCTTCCCCCTCCATGTTTCCATCCCCGCATCCCGGCAAGCCTGAGGCTGATTATTCCCGTTTATTCCCGGTTATTCCCGGATTTTTCCGGCATTCCATGCCTTTTCCTGGCGCTGCATCCAGTAGGATTGAGCATCCGGCAGATCTTCCTCTGCTCCTTTCCCCTCCATCTTCCCATCCCCGCATCCCGACAAGCCTGAAGGTTTTTTATTCCCGGTTTTTCCCAGGTTTTCCCAGATTTTTCCGGGATTCTGTGCACCGGCAGAGCTCCCGCTGCATCCTTTCCCCTCCATTTTCCATCCCTGTATCCCGGCAAGGCTGAGGGTTATTTATTCCCGGATTTTTCCCGGTTATTCCCAGATTTTTCCGGGATTCTGTGCACCGGCAGAGCTCCTCCTGCTACTTCCCCCTCCATGTTTCCATCCCTGTATCCCGGCAAGCCTGAAGGTTATTTATTCCCGGTTTTTTCCCGGTTATTCCCAGATTTTTCCGGGATTCTGTGCACCGGCAGATCTTCCCCTGCTCCTTCCCCCTCCATTTTCCCATCCCCGCATCCCGACAAGGCTGAGGGTTATTTATTCCCGGTTTTTCCCGGTTATTCCCGGATTTTTCCTGGATTCCGTGCACCGGCAGAGCTCCCGCTGCATCCTTTCCCCTCCATCTTCCCATCCCTGCATCCCGGCAAGCCTGAGGGTTATTTATTCCCGGTTTTTCCCAGGTTTTCCCCAGATTTTTCCGGGATTCTGTGCACCGGCAGAGCTCCTCCTGCTCCTTTCCCCTCCATCTTCCCATCCCCGCAGCCCGACAAGGCTGAAGGTTATTCATTCCCGGTTTTTCCCGGTTATTCCCGGATTTTTCCGGCATTCCCTGCCATTTCCCGGCGCTGAATCCAGTAGGATTGAGCATCCGGCAGATCCCCCACTGCTCTTTCCCCCTCCATTTTCCCATCCCCGCATCCCGACAAGCCTGAAGGTTATTTATTCCCGGTTTTTCCCAGGTTTTTTCCTGGTTTTTCCCAGATTTCCCCCAGATTTTTCCCAGTTTTTTTCCTGGATTTTCCCAATTTTTTCCCAGATTTTTCCGGCATTCCCTGCCTTTCCCCGAAGCTACATCCTATAGGATTTATCACCCTCCAGATCCCCCCTGCTCCTTTCCCCTCCATGTTCCCATCTCTGCATCCCGACAAGGCTGAAGGTTATTTATTCCCGGTTTTTCCCAGGTTTTCGCCTGTTTCTCCCAGATTTTCCTCAGATTTTTCCCAGTTTTTTTTTCTGGGTTTTCCCCAGATTTCCCCCAGATTTTCCCTGGTTTTCCCCCAGTTTTTCCCAGTTTTTTTTTCCTGGGTTTTTCCCAATTTTTTCCCAGATTTTTCCCAATTTTTTCCCAGATTTTCCCCACATTTTCCCGGGATTCCCTGCCTTTCCCCGGCGCTACATCCTGTAGGATTTATCACCCTCCAGATCCCCCCCTGTTCCTTTCCCCTCCATGTTTCCATCCCTGCATCCCGACAAGCCTGAAGGTTATTTATTCCCGGTTTTCCCCAGGTTTTTTTCTGTTTTTTCCTAGATTTTCCCCAGGTTTTTCCCAGATTTCCCCAGGTTTTTTCCTGAGTTTTTTCCCAGATTTTCCCCCAGTTTTCCCCAGATTTTTCCCAGGTTTTTTTTCTAGGTTTTTCCCAGATTTTTTCCCAATTTTTCCCCAGATTTTTCCTGGGTTTTTCCCAGATTTTTCCCAATTTTTCCCCACATTTTTCCGGCATTCCCTGCCTTTTCCCGAGGCTACATCCTGTAGGATTTATCACCCTCCTGCTCCTTCCCCCTCCATTTTCCATCCCCGCAATGTCGCCGTTGTTCCTTCCCGCTTTTCCCAGCGGCCCGGGGGTGGCAGAGGTGACAATGCCGGGGGTGGCAGAGGTGACAATCCCGGGGGTGGCAGAGGTGACACTGCCGGGGGTGGCAGAGGTGACAATCCGGGGGTGGCAGAGGTGACAATCCGGGGGTGGCAGAGGTGACAATGCCGGGGGTGGCAGAGGTGACAATCCCGGGGGTGGCAGAGGTGACAATCCCGGGGGTGGCAGAGGTGACAATGCCGGGGGTGGCAGAGGTGACAATCCCGGGGGTGGCAGAGGTGACACAATCCGGGGGTGGCAGAGGTGACACTGCCGGGGGTGGCAGAGGTGACAATGCCGGAGGTGGCAGAGGTGACAATGCCGGGGTGTGGCAGAGGTGACAATCCTGGGGGTGGCAGAGGTGACACAATCCGGGGGGCTGCAGGAAATTCGGGATTGGAAGGAATTCTGGATTGATGCTGGAAGGAATTCTGGATTTTGGGCAGCAGGGAATGCTGGATTGAAGGGAATTCTGAATTGAGGACAGAGAGAATGCTGGATTGGAGGGAATTCTGGATTTGAGGGAATTCTGGATTTGGCCTGGAAGGAATTCTGGATTTTGGGCTGCAGGGAATTCTGGATTGGAGGGAATTCTGAATTGAGACTGCAGGGAATGCTGGATTTGGGCTGCAAGGAATGCAGGATTGGAGGGAATTCTGAATTGGGGGGAATTCTGGATTTGGGCAGCAGGGAATGCTGGATTGAGGTTAAGAGAATGCTGGATTGAAGCTGGAGAGAATGTTGGATTGGAGGGAATTCTGGATTGGAGGAATTCTGAATTGAGGCTGGAAGGAATTCTGGATTTGGGCTGCAGGGAATGATGGATTGGAGGGAATTCTGAATTTGAGGGAATTCTGGATTGGAGGGAATTCTGGATTGGAGGGAATTCTGAATTTGAGGGAATTCTGGATTTGGGCTGCAGGGAATTCTGAACTGCAGGGAATGCTGGATTTTGGGCTGCAGGGAATTCTGAATTGGAGGGAATTCTGGATTGGAGGGAATTCTGGATTGGAGGGAATTCTGGATTGGAGGGAATTCTGGATTTGGGCTGCAGGGAATGATGGATTTGGGCTGCAGGGAATTCTGAACTGCAGGGAATGTTAGATTTTGGGCTGCAGGGAATTCTGAACTGCAGGGAATTCTGAATTGGAGGGAATTCTGGATTGGAGGGAATTCTGGAATTCGGGCAGCAGGAAGTGCTGAACTGACGCTTCAGGCAATCCCAACCCAAAACCTCCAAACCCTCCCCACCCCATTTCCCCTCCCCCGAGTCTCTCCATCCCAAACCTCAACCTCCTGGATCCTCCCTGATCCCTGAGAAGCTCCCAGCAGCTCCCAGGATTTATTCCTGGGGAAAGAACTGGGTCAGGGTGTAACTGCAGAAGGCGAGGGGAGCTGAGAGTTTCCCATCTGCATTTCCCACATCCCGAGCAGGTTGGCATCGCCTTTCCCCGAGGGCAGGGAGGGAAAAAATGCCATTTTGAAAGGGATTTGGGAGCTTCTCCTGGCGGGAATGGCTGCTGGGAAGGAGGGAAAATGGGGACTTTTGTGTGAATCCTTCAGGAGGGAAAATGGGATTTTTGTGTAAAATTTGTCAGGAAGTTGTGGATTTTTGTGTAAAATCTGTCAGGAGGGAAAATGGGGATTTTTCTGTAAAATCTGTCAGGAGGGAAAATGTGGATTTTTCTGTAAAACCTTCAGGAGGGAAATTGGGGATTTTTCTGTAAAATCTGTCAGGAGTGAAGTTGTGGATTTTCCTGTAAAACCTTCAGGAGGGAAAATGTGGATTTTTGTGTAAAACCTTCAGGAGGGAAAATGTGGATTTTCCTGTAAAATCTGTCAGGAAAATGTGGATTTTTCTGTAAAATCTGTCAGGAGGGAAAATGTGGATTTTTCTGTAAAACCTTCAGGAGGGAAATTGAGGATTTTTCTGTAAAATCCGTCAGGAAGATGTGGATTTTTTCTGTAAAACCTTCAGGAGGGAAGTTGAGGATTTTTCTGTAAAACCTTCAGAAGGGAAAATGGGGATTTTTGTGTGAATCCTTCAGGAGGGAAAATGGGGATTTTTGTGTAAAATCTGTCAGGAAGATGTGGATTTTTCTGTAAAACCTTCAGGAGGGAAAAAGGGGATTTTTGTGTAAAATTTGTCAGGAGGGAAAAATGTGGATTTTTTCTGTAAAACCTTCAGGAGGGAAAATGTGGATTTTTCTGTAAAATCTGTCAGGAGGGAAAAATGTGGATTTTTTCTGTAAAACCTTCAGGAGGGAAAATGTGGATTTTTCTGTAAAATCTGTCAGGAGTGAAGTTGGGGATTTTCCTGTAAAACCTTCAGGAGGGAAAATGGGGATTTTTGTGTAAAATCTGTCAGTAAGATGTGGATTTTTTCTGTAAAACCTTCAGGAGGGAAAATGTGGATTTTTGTGTAAAATTTGTCAGGAGTGAAGTTGTGGATTTTCCTGTAAAATCTGTCAGGAGGGAAATTGTGGATTTTTGTGTAAAATCTGTCAGGAAGATGTGAATTTCTTCTGTAAAACCTTCAGGAGGAAAAATGTGGATTTTTGTGTAAAACTTTCAGGAGGGAAATTGGGGATTTTCCTGTAAAACCCTCAGGAGGGAAAAACAGGGATTTTTCTGTAAAACCTTCAGGAGTGAAGTTGAGGATTTTTCTGTAAAATCTGTCAGGAAGATGTGGATTTTGGTGTAAAACCTTCAAGAGGGAAAATGGGGATTTTTATGTAAAACCTTCAGGAGGGAAAATGTGGATTTTTGTGTGAAACCTTCAGGAGGGAAATTGAGGATTTTTCTGTAAAAATCTGTCAGGAAGTTGTGAATTTTTTCTGTAAAACCTTCAGGAGGGAAGTTGTGGATTTTTCTGTAAAATCTGTCAGGAAGGAAAAATGTGGATTTTTGTGTGAATCCATCAGGAGGGAAATTGGGGATTTTTGTGTAAAATCTGTCAGGAAGTTGTGGATTTTTCTGTAAATCCTTCAGGAGGGAAAATGTGGATTTTTCTGTAAAATCTGTCAGGAAGTTGTGGATTTTTCTGTAAATCCTTCAGGAGGGAAAATGTGGATTTTTGTGTAAAACCTTCAGGAGGGAAAATGTGGATTTTTCTGTAAAACCTTCAGGAGGGAAATTGAGGATTTTTCTGTAAAATCTGTCAGGAAGTTGTGGATTTTTCTGTAAATCCTTCAGGAGGGAAAATGGGGATTTTTGTGTAAAATCTGTCAGTAAGATGTGGATTTTTTCTGTAAAACCTTCAGGAGGGAAAATGTGGATTTTTGTGTAAAATTTGTCAGGAGTGAAGTTGTGGATTTTCCTGTAAAATCTGTCAGGAGGGAAATTGTGGATTTTTGTGTAAAATCTGTCAGGAAGATGTGAATTTCTTCTGTAAAACCTTCAGGAGGGAAGTTGAGGATTTTCCTGTAAAACCTTCAGGAGGGAAAATGTGGATTTTTGTGTGAATCCATCAGGAGGGAAATTGGGGATTTTTGTGTAAAATCTGTCAGGAAGTTGTGGATTTTTCTGTAAATCCTTCAGGAGGGAAAATGTGGATTTTCGTGTAAAACTTTCAGGAGGAAAGTTGGAGATTTTTCTGTAAAATCTGTCAGGAAAAAGTGGATTTTCCTGTAAAACCTTCAGGAGATCAGGTTGGACCTCAGAGAGATCATTTGGGATTTCTGGGATCATCCAAGGAGGAAAAAAAATGAGTTTTTCAACCCTGGGAACTTCTCCCTTTCTCAGGATTTTCTCCCACTGGGTGGATTCACATTTTCCTCATTTTGAGGATCTGAGAGGATTTTTTTTGGATAATTTGGGAACCAAAAGTGTGGGATGGTTGCTGTGGGAGTCCAGCAGGGACCTCTGAGAAAACTCTGAGGAACTTCTGAGGAACTTCTGAGAAACCTGTGAGGAACTTCTGAGGAACTTCTGAGGAACTTCTGAGGAACTTCTGAGGAACTTCTGAGGAACTTTTGAGGAACTTTTGAGGAACTTCTGAGGAACTTCTTCTGAGGAACTTTTGAGGAACTTCTGAGGAACTTTTGAGGAACTTTTGAGGAACTTTTGAGGAACTTTTGAGAGCTTCTGAGAGCTTCTGAGAGCTTCTGAGAGCTTCTGAGAGCTTCTGAGGCTCTTCTGTGCTCTCAGCAGGGCCTTGGGTCTCCCCTAGCTCTGATCACCCCAAATCCTGATCCCAAATTCTGATCCCAGCAGTTCCCTGAGCTCTGATCACCCCAAATTCTGATCCCAAATCCCAATCCCAGGAGTTCCCCAGCTCTGATCACTCCAAATTCTGATCCCAAATCTCAATCCCAGCAGATCCTCCAGCTCTGATTCCCCAAATCCTGATCCCAAATCCAGATCCCAGCAGTTCCCCCAACTCTGATTCCCCAGATCTTGATCCCAAATCCCAATCCCAGCAGCTCCCTGAGCTCTGATCACCCCAAATCCTGATCCTCACAGTTCCCCCAACTCTGATCACCCCAAGTCCCAATCCCAGCAGATCCTCCAGCTCTGATCATCCCAAATCCTGATCCCAGCAGCTCCCTGAGCTCTAATCATCCCAAATCCTGATCCCAAATCCCAATCCCAGGAGTTCCCTGAGCTCTGATCACCCCAAATCCTCATCCTCTCAGTTCCCCCAACTCTGATCACCCCAAATCCCAATCCCAGCAGCTCCTCCAGCTCTGATCACCCCCAATCCCAGTCCCAAATTCTGATCCCAGCAGGTCCTCCAGCCCTAATCACCCCAAATCTTAATCCCAAATCCCAATCCCAGGAGTTCCCCAGCTCTGATCACCCCAAATTCTGATCCTCACAGTTCCCCTAACTCTGATCAGCCAAATCCCAATCCCAGCAGCTCCCTGAGCTCTGATAACCCCAAATCCCAATCCCAAATCCCAATCCCAGCAGTTCCCCCAGCTCTAATCACCCCAAATCATAATCCCAAATCCCAATCCCAGCAGTTCCCTGAGCTCTGATCACCCCAAATCCTGATCCCAAATCCTGATCCTCATAGTTCCTCCAACTCTGATCACCCCAAATCCCAATCCTAAATCCCAATCCCAGCAGTTCCCCCAGCCCTAATCACCCCGAATTCCGATCCCAAATCCCAATCCCAGCAGCAGAGGTGATGCAGGCGATGGGAAGGATTTCCTTTGGGATTTTAGGGGAGATTTTCCAGCAGTTTTTTGGGGTGATTTTCTCCTCACCCTCCTCAGGGCAGATCTGGTCCTGCTGCTCCAAAATCCTCACTGAAAACTCAGAAAGGAGTTGTGGAGAAGTTGGGAAAATCCCAGTGAGGAGTGGAAATGTGGATTAAAAGGCAGGGAGAGACCCTCGGTGTGGGATTTCTCCATCCTTTCCAAATTTTCTGCCCTTTTTCCTATTAATTTTAGGGTGAAAACAGCAGGGATTTTTCCTGGGGACAGAGGGGAGGGAAGGGATTTTGGGTTTTCTCAGAGAATCCTCCAAAAGAATTGTGGTGAAGTTGGGAAAATCCCAGTTAGGAGCGAAAATGTGGATTAAAAGGCAGGGAGAGACCCTCGATGTGGGGTTTGAGCATCTCTGTGGGATTTCTCCATCCTTTCCCAACTCTGTGCCCTTTTTCCCATTAATTTTGGGGTGAAAACAGCAGGGATTTTTCCGTAGGACAGAGGGGAAGGAAGAAATTTAGGATTTTCTCACAGAATCCTCACTGCAAACTCAGAAATGAGTTGTGGAGGAGTTGGGAAAATCCCAGTGAGGTGTGAAAATGTGGATTAAAAGGCAGGGAGAGACCCTCGTGTGTGGGGTTTGAGCATCCCTGTGGGATTTCTCCATCCTTTCCCAACTCTCTGCCCTTTTTCCTATTTATTTTGGGGTGAAAACAGCAGGGATTTTTCCCGGGGACAGAGGAGAGGGAAGAGATTTTGGGTTTCCTCACAGAATCCTCGCCGCAAACTCAGAAATGAGTTGTGGAGGAGTTGGGAAAATCCCAGTGAGGAGCAGAAATGTGGATTAAAAGGCAGGGAGAGACCCTCGGGTGTGGGATTTGAGCATCCCTGTGGGATTTCTCCATACTTTCCCAATTTTCTGCCCTTTCCCCATTAATTTTGGGGTGAAAACAGCAGGGATTTTTCCCGGGGACAGAGGAGAAGGAAGAAATTTCGGGTTTTCTCACAAAATCCTCACTGCAAACGCAGAAATGAGTTGTGGAGAAGTTGGGAAAATCCCAGTTAGGAGCAGAAATGTGGATTAAAAGGCAAGGAGAGATTCTCAGAGTGAACCCTGTGGGATTTCTCCATCCTTTCCCAACTCTCTGCCCTTCCCCCGTTAATTTTGGGGTGAAAACCGCAGGAAACTCTGCAGGAATTGCAGCAATTCAACCCAAACCCCTCGGGAAGTTCTCCCAGCCTGGATTGTCCCCGCGGTGTCCTTGCTGTGTCCCCAGCAGCAACCTGAGCACGTCTGAGTTAATTAAATATCCCCGAGGGTAGCTGAGCTGGAAAAGGAGCTGGAAAAAGGTTGGAGGAACCTCTGGAGCTCAGCCAGGCTCTGGGCCGGGATGGGGGAAGGTGTCACCTTCCTCTGTCCCCAAAGGTTTGTCCTGCAAAGTTCATTTTTTTTGGTCCTGATTTGTAGGAGATGCTGGTGGCCTCTGCAGGGGAAATGTTGGGAAATGTGGGAAAATATTGGAGAATATTGGGAAATATTGGGAAATGTTGGAGAATATTGGGAAATATTGGAAAATATTGGAGAATATTGGAGAATATTGGAAAATATTAGAGAATATTGGGAAATATTGGGAAATATTGGGAAATGTTGGGAAATATTGGGAAATATTGGGAAATATTGGGAAATATTGGGAAATATTGGGAAATATTGGGAAATATTGGGAAATGTGGGAAGATGTTGGAAAATATTGGAAAATGTGGGAAGATGAGGGAAAATATTGGAAAATACTGGAAAATGTGGGAAAATATTGGAAAATATTGAGAAATATTTGTGGGAAAATGTGGGAAAATGTGGGAAAATATTGGAAAATGTGGGAAAATACTGGAAAATATTGGGAAATGTGGGAAAATATTGGAAAATATTGGAAGATGTAAGAAAATATTTGAAAATACTGGAAAATGTGGGAAAATATTGGGAAATATTGGGAAATATTGGAAAATGTGGGAAGATGTTGGAAAATGTTGGAGAATATTGGAAAATGTGGGAAATGTTGGGAAATATTGGAAAATACTGGAAAATGTGGGAAAATATTGGGAAATAGGAAATATTGGGAAAATCTGGGAAAATACTGGAAAATATTGGGAAATATTAGAAAATACTGGAAAATGTGGGAAAATGTGGGAAAATATTGGGAAATATTGGGAAAATGTAGGAAAATGTGGGAAAATACTGGAAAATGTCAGAAAATGTTGGAAAATGTAGGAAAATGTGGGAAATGTGGGAAAATGTGGGAAAATATTGGAAGATGTAAGAAAATGTTTGAAAATACTGGAAAATGTGGGAAAATGTGGGAAAATACTGGAAAATATTGGGAAATATTAGAAAATACTGGAAAATGTGGGAAAATGTGGGAAAATATTGGGAAATATTGGGAAATGTCGGAAAATGTGAGAAAATATTGGAAGATGTAAGAAAATGTTTGAAAATACTGGAAAATGTGGGAAAATGTTGGGAAATATTGGAAAATGTAGGAAAATCTTGGAAAATATAGTGGAATATTGGAAAATACTGGAAAATGTGGGAAAATGTTGAAAAAGATTGGAAAATGTGGGAAAATATGTTGGAAAATGTAGGGAAATGTAGGAAAATGTGGCAAAATATTGGAAAATATTGGAAAAAGTGGGAAGATGTTGGAAAATACTGGAAAATACTGGAAAATACTGGAAAATATTGGAAAATATGGGAAAATCTTGGGAAATGTAGGAAAATATGTTGGAAAATATTGGAAAATAGTGGGAAATATTGGAAAATATTGGAAAATATCAGAAAATGTAGGAAAATGTTGGAAAATATGGGAAAATATTGGAAAATATTGGGAAATATTGGGAAAATGTTGGAAAATATTGGGAAAGATTGGGAAATATGTTGGAAAATATTGGAAAATGTGGGAAAACGAGCTCAGGGAAGCAAGGCTGGAAGGGAGGATTGGGAGAAGCTGCAGGGAGGATGTGGGAGTTGGGAACGAAAGATTCCTGATGTCCTTTTTAGCCATTTGGACAAATTCCTCTCACCCTTTTCAATTAAAAAAAAAAAAATTAAAAATTTAATTTTCAATTAAATAAAATAAATTCAGGATTGGATTTTTCCCATCCCAGCCCTGGGGGGTGACTGGGAAAGGGAGGAAATGTCCCCAAAAAGTGACACCGAGCTGGGGGGAAAAAACTCTGATTTTTTTTTCTGCTCCAAACACAAACTCTGGAAGCTCCGGAGAGGAGAAAAAAACCACAAAAAGCCACAACAAAGAGCTCTTTATTCCCTGCTGCTGGCTCAGCACGTGGGGTGTCCTCAGAGCTGCCCTCGGGGGACAAAGAATCTGGGGAAAAATAGGGGAAAAAAAGAGAAAAAAAGTAACAAGTGGTCGTTTTCTGGTGGGAAAAATGAGTTTTTTTCCAAGAGGTGGATCTGGAAAGGGAATCAGGGAAACTGAGGCACGGAGGGAGGATAATCCTGACCCTGCCAGGCTCTGCTGGGATCCAAAATTTGGGGATATTTTACCGGATTTGGGGTTTTTTAGCTGCCAAAACCAGGGTTGGGTGGGATTTTGGGATGGAATTGTTCCCTGGGTGGGAGGGGAAGGAATGGGATGGAATTCCCAGGAATGGGAATGGGAATGGAATGGGATCTCTTCCCTCTCTTCCTGGGAAAAAATCCCTGCTGTTTTCACCCCAAAATTAACTGGAAAAAGGGCAGAAAATTGGGAAAGGATGGAGAAATCCCACAGGGATGCTCAAACCCCACTCAGCTCACTCTGAGAATTTCTCCCTGCCTTTTAATCCACATTTCTGCTCCTCACTGGGATTTTCCCAACTTCTCCACAACTCCTTTCTGAGTTTGCAATGAGGATTCTCTAAAGAAATCCAACATCCCTTCTCTCTCCTCTCTTCCCGGGAAAAATCCCTGCTGTTTTCACCCCAAAATTAACTGGAAAAAGGGTAGAGATTGGAAAAGGATGGTGAAATCCCACACCCGAGGGTCTCTCCCTGCCTTTTAATCCACATTTCTGCTCCTAACTGGGATTTTCCCAACTCCACCACAATTCTTTTGAAGGATTCTCTGAGGAAACCCAAAATCTCTTCCCTCCCCTCTGTCCCCGGGAAAAATCCCTGCTGTTTTCACCCCAAAATCAACGGGAAAATGGGGAAGAGAGTTGGGAAAAGATGGAGAAATCCCACACCCGAGGGTCTCTCCCTGCCTTTTAATCCACATTTTCGCTCCTCACTGGGATTTTTTGGAGGATTCTCCGAGGAACCCCCAAATCCCTTCCCTGGCAGCTCCCTGAAAAGCTCGGAGCTGGCAATTCCCTGAAAAGCTCGGTGCCAGCCGCTCCTTTGTGTCCCTCGGGAACTCGCTGTGCCGCGGGCAGAGCTGGCACGGCCCGGCTCGGCGTGTTTTTGGGATTTGGGAATTGCAATTCCTGGCGAACAAATCGCGATTTTCCTGGCGAACAAATCGCGATTTTCCTGGCGAACAAATCGCGATTCGTAACCCCTTTGCTGCTGCCGCCGCCTGGGGGTTTTGGGATTTTGGGTTTTCCGAGGAATGCTGAGGGAATGGGGGTGAGGTGAGAGTGGAGAGCTGAGTGGGGAGGAGGAGGAGGAGGAGGGAGGAAGAAGAGGAGGACCTGGGAAAGGCCAGGAGGAGGAAGAGGAAGAAGAAGAGGAGGAGGAGGAAGAGGAGAAGGAGGAGGAAGAGGAGGAAGAGAGACAAAGAGGGAGGAAGAGAGAGGAGGATCTGGGAAAGGCCAGGAGGAGGAGGAGGAAGAAGAGGAAGAGGGAAGAAGAGAATGAGGACGAGGAAGAGAGAGGAAGAGGGAGGAGGAAGAGGAGGAGGAGGAGGAGGATGAGGAGGAGGAAAATGAGGAAGAAGAGGGGGGGAAAAGGAAAATGAGGATGAGGAAAATGAGGATGAAGATGAGGATGAGGATGAGGAGAAGGAGGATGAGGAAGAGAGAGGAAGAAGAGGAGGAGGAGGAGGAAGAGAGAAGAAAAAGAAGAGGAGGAGGAGGAGAAGGAGGAGGAAAAGGAGGATGAAGAGGAGGAGGAAAAGGAAAATGAGGATGAGGAAAATGAAGATGAGGAGGAGGAGGAAGAGGAAAATGAGGATGAGGAGGATGAGGAGGATGACGAGGAAGAAGAGGAAGATGAGGAGGAAAAGGAGGAGGAAAAGGGAAATGAGGATGAGGAAAATGAGGAAGAGGATGAGGAGGAGGAGGAGGAGGAAGAGGAGGAGGAAAAGGAAAATGAGGATGAGGAAAATAAGCATGAGAAGGAGAAGGAGGAGGAGGACGAGGAAGAGAGAGGAAGAAGAGGAGGAGGAGGAGGAGGAAAAGGAGGAGAAGGAGGAGGAAAAGGAGGATGAAGAGGAGGAGGAAAAGGAAAACGAGGATGAGGATGAGGAAGATGAGGATGAGGAGGAGGAGGAGGAAGAGGAGGAAAAGGAGGAAAAGGAAAATGAGGATGAGGGAAATGAGGATGAGGAAAATGAAGATGAGGAGGAGAAGGAAGAGGACGAGGAGGAGGAGGAAAAGGAGGAGAAGGAGGAGGAAAAGGAGGATGAAGAGGAGGAGGAAAAGGAGGATGAAGAGGAGGAGGAAAAGGAAAATGAGGATGAGGAAGAAGAGAATGAGGATGAGGATGAGGATGAGGATGAGGATGAGGATGAGGATGAGGAGGAGGAGGAAGAAGAGGATGATGATGATGATGATGAGGAGTTGCCCTTTAAGCAGAGCCATGCCATCACTGCTCCCCTCCCAACAAGCACATCCATCCCCACGCAGCTCCGTCGCCCTAGCAACAAGCATCTCTGCGCCGTCGCCATGGCAACGCAGCCGGGTGACAGGAGGACATCCCCATCCCCCCCCCGGATGCTCTGGGGACATCCGGGTGTCACCTGCCTGGCCCTGGGCTGCTCCGGGGCAGATCCCATCCCTGGAATCTGGGATTGGATTGGAATGGGGTGAGCCTTGGGGTTCCTTGTGCCCCAAATCTTGTGGGGTGAGCAGGGCTTGAGGTCAGTCCCAGCGCCCCAAATTGCCCATTGACCCCACAGAACCCCAAATCTTGTGGGGTGAGCAGGGCTTGAGGTCAGTCCCAGCGCCCCAAATTGCCCATGGAACCCCACAGATCCTTATGGGGTGAATTTGAGGTCAATCCCAGCATCCCAAATCCTCCCTGGGATAGGGGAAGATGTCCCTCCTCATGGACCCCACAGAACCCCAAATCCCTGTGGGGTGAGTGGGGATTTGAGGCCAATCCCAGCACCCCAAGTTGCCCATGAACCCCACAGTTCTTTATGGGGTGAGCAGGGTTTGAGGTCAATCCCAGCATCCCAAATCCATCTCTGGGATAGGGAAAGGTGTTCCTGCCCATGAACCCCACAGATCCTTTCCACCCCAAATCCCTGTGGGGTGAACAGGATCTGAGGTCAATCCCAACATCCCAAATTGCCCATGGACCCCACAGATCCTTATGGGGTGAATTTGAGGTCAATCCCAACATCCCAAATCCTTCTCTGGAATAGGAAAAGGTGTTCCTGCCCATGAACCCCACAGATCATTATGGGGTGAATTTGAGGTCAATCCCAGCACCCCAAACCCACCCTGGAATAGGGATTCCACCCCAAATCCCTGTGGATTTCCCCAAATCCCAGCACCCCAAACTCTCCCCACATCCCCGAGCTGTCACCCCCCAAAAATCCATCCTTCCATCTCCCTGATTTTTTCCTGATTTTTTCCCATTTTTTTGGGATCAGGGCTGGGAAATCCCGATTTTTTTGGGATCAGGGCTGGGAAATCCCAATTTTTTTTGGGATCAGGGCTGGGAAATCCCGATTTTTTTGGGGATCAGGGCTGGGAAATCCCTATTTTTTTGGGATCAGGGCTGGGAAATCCTGATTTTTTTGGGATCAGGGCTGGGAAATCCCGATTTTTTTGGGATCAGGGCTGGGAAATCCCGATTTTTTTGGGATCAGGGCTGGGAAATCCCAATTTTTTTGGGATCAGGGCAGGGAAATCCCAATTTTTTCAGAGCCCCAGGAAAAAGGGGGACTCAGCAGAGGGGTCAGCCTGCAGGGACAGCTGGAGCCTTAATTTAGGATCGAGGCTGCAGAACTGCTGACCTGGGCAGGTCCTGTTACTTTCCAGGCATTTTGTTTTCATCTCCGGCTGGAGGGGATTTTTTGGGATTTTTTTTTCATCTCCAGGAGCTCCTGGAGGGGATTTTTGGGGATTTTTTTTTCATCTCCAGGAGCTCCTGGAGGGGATTTTTTTGGGGGTTTTGGGAGCAGCTCTGCCCTGGGCTTCCTTCTCCTTCCCACTGTTCCTCGGGGTGGGATGTAGGACCTGTTCTGGGTCAGTTTATCCCCAAAAAAATCTGAGGCTGGTCTGTGCTGGGTTTGATTATTCCCAAAAAAATCCGAGGCTGTTCCATTCTGGGTCAGTTTATTCCCAAAAAATCCAAGGCTGGTCCATTCTGGGTCAGTTTATTCCAAAAAAAAACCTGAGGATGTTCCTTGCTGGGTCAATTTATTCCCACAAACCTGAGGATGTTCCTTGCTGGGTCTGTTTATCCCCAAAAAACTGAGGCTGGTCCATGCTGAGTCCATTTATCCCAAAAAATCCCCAAGGCTGTTCCATTCTGGGTCAGTTTATTCCCAAAAAATCCAAGGCTGGTCTGTGTTGAGTCCATTTATCCCCAAAAAAATCCAAGGCTGGTCCATGCTGGATCCATTTATTCCCCAAAAACTCGAGGCTGTTCCTTGCTGGGTCAGTTTATCCCCAAAAAATCCAAGGCTGGTCCATTCTGGGTCAGTTTATTAAAAAAAAAAAACCCTGAGGATGTTCCTTGCTGGGTCCATTTATCCCAAAAAATCCCCAAGGCTGTTCCATTCTGGGTCAGTTTATCCCCAAAAAATCCAAGGTTGTTCTGTGCTGAGTCCATTTATTCCCAAAAAACTCAAGGCTGTTCCATTCTGGATCCATTTATCCCAAAAAACCTGAGGATGTTCCTTGCTGGGTCTTTATTCCCAAAAAATCCGAGGCTGGTCCATGCTGAGTCCATTTATTCCCAAAGAATCCCCGAGGCTGTTCCATTCTGGATCCATTTATTCCCAAAAAACTGAGGCTGACCCATTCTGGATCCACTTTTTCCCCAAAAACCTGAGGCTGTTTCATGCTGGGTTTGATTATTCCCCAAAAAACTAAACTGGGTCAGTTTATCCCAAAAAAAAAAAACCAAAAAAACTGAGGCTCTTCCTTGCTGGGTCTTTATTCCCAAAAACCTGAGGCTGTTCCATTCTGGATCCATTTATTCCCAAAAACCTGAGGTTGTTCCATTCTGGATCCATTTATTCCAAAAAAAACTGAGGCTGTTCCATTCTGGGTCCATTTATCCCAAAAAAACTGAGGCTCGTCCTTGCTGGATCCATTTATCCCAAAAAATCCCCAAGGCTGTTCCATTCTGGGTCAGTTTATCCCCAAAAATTTGAGGTTGTTCCATTCTGGGTGCATTTATTCTGAAAAAATGTGAGGCTGGTCCATGCTGAGTCCATTTTTTCCCAAAAAATGAGGTCATTCCAATGATGCTATTCCAATTTTTTGGATCCATTTATCCCCAAAAAACCTGAGGCTCTTCCTTGCTGGGTCTGTTTATTCCCAAAAAATCCAAGGCTGGTCCATGCTGAGTCCATTTATTTCCAAAAAACTGAGGTGAATCTGTGTTGGGTCCATTCTAACCTCCATTTTAGATAAACCCTAAATGCACCTGAAAACCTTCAATAAATTAAATTATTTTTTATTCTCTGAACTTTTTCTAACCTCCATTTTAGATAAAACCTAAATGCACCTCAAGGTCCTTCAATAAATTAAATTATTTTTTATTCTTTTAACTTTACCCAACCTCTATTTTAGAAAAACCCTAAATGCACCTGAAGACCTTCAATAAATTAAATTATTTTTTATTCTTTTAACTTTGCCCAACCTCTATTTCAGGTAAACTTTAAATACACCTCAAGACCTTCAATAAATTTAATTTTTATTCCCCTAATTTTGCCCAACCTCTATTTTAGATAAACCCTAAATGCACCTGAAAACCTTCAATAAATAAAATTAATTTTTATTCTCTTAACTCTGTCTAACCCATTTCAGGTAAACCCCAAATACACCTGCAGACCTTCAATAAATTTAATTTTTATCCCCCTAAAAATTAAATTCTTTTCGCCCAACCTCCATTTAATTCACCCCAACAACACACCAACTACTGCAAAAAAAAAAGGAAAAATACGAATTTCAAGCCTGAAGTTGTTTTTCCCCTTTTCCCATTAATTTCCCCAATTTTTCTCCTTGCAGCCCTTCGGGGAATGGTGCAACCTGCAGCCCAAGGATGCTGCCAAGATGCCTGAGAGTGCCTGGAAATTGCTTTTCTACTCCCTGTCCTGGAGCTACGGCGCCTACCTGCTCTTCTGCACCGAGTACCGCTTCTTCCACGACCCGCCCTCCGTCTTCCAGGGTGAAAAATCACTTTATTTCCACCCCTGGCATCAAATTAGGGCTTGAAAATCACTTTATTTCCACTCTCTGCAGCAAATTAGGGGTTAAAAATCACTTTATTTCCACTCCCTGCACCAAATTAGGGCTTGAAAATCATTTTATTCCCACTCTCTGCATAAAATCAGGGGTTAAAAATCACTTTTTTCCCACTCCCTGAACAAAATCAAGGTTTAAAAATCACTTTATTCCCACTCCCTGCATAAAATCAGGAGTTAAAAATCATTTTATTTCCACTCCCTGCACTAAATTAGGGCTTGAAAATCACTTTATTTCCACTCCCTGCATAAAATCAAGGTTTAAAAATCACTTTATTTCCAACCTCCTGCACCAAATTAGGGCTTGAAAATCATTTTATTCTCATTTTCTGCATAAAATCAGGGGTTAAAAATCACTTTATTTCCACTCCCTGCACCAAATTAGGGCTTAAAAATCACTTTTTTCCCACTCCCTGAACAAAATCAAGGCTTAAAAATCACTTTATTTCCAACCTCCTGAATCACATCAGGGCTTAAAAATCACTTTATTTCCACCCCTGAACAAAATCAAGGTTTAAAAATCACTTTATTTCCACTCCCTGCACCAAATTAGGGCTTAAAAATCACTTTATTCCCACTCTCTGCATAAAATCAGGGCTTAAAAATCACTTTATTTCCAACCTCCTGAACCAAATCAGTTTAAAAATCACTTTATTTCCAACCTCCTGCACCAAATTAGGGCTTAAAAATCACTTTATTCCCACTCCCTGAACAAAATCAAGGTTTAAAAACCACTTTATTTCCAACCTCCTGCACCAAATCAGGGCTTGAAAATCATTTTATTCCCACTCTCTGCATAAAATCAGGGCTTAAAAATCACTTTATTCCCACTCCCTGCACCAAATCAGAGTTTAAAAATCACCTCAAAATTCCTGCACAAAATTAAGGCTTTAAAATCACTTTATTTCCAACCTCCTGCACCAAATCAGGGCTTAAAAATAATTTTGTTCCCACTCTCTGCACCAAATCAGGGGTTAAAAATCACTTTATTCCCACTCCCTAAACAAAATCAAGGTTTAAAAATCACTTTATTTCCAACCTCCTGAACCAAATTAGGGCTTAAAAATCACTTTATTTCCACTCCCTGCACTAAATTAGGGCTTGAAAACAATTTTATTCCCACTCACTGCACCAAATCAAGGCTTGAAAATCACTTTATTTCCAACCTCCTGCACCAAATCAAGGTTTGACATTCCCGTCACTCCACCCCTGCCACGGCCAAGGACACAAAATCCAGTTTGTCCCTCAGGTCCCAGTCAGGGTTTGGTGACAGAGGGACAGTTTGGGACACAAAATCCAGTTTGTCCCTCAGGTCTCAGGGTTTGGTGACAGAGGGACACTTTGGGGACACAAATCGCCATCCAGCCCTGCCTGGGTGCTGCTCGGGGACAGCCCTGAGTGGCACCAGGAGTGTCCCTGTGTCCCCAGGGTGGCACCAGATGTGTCCCCGTGTCCCCAGTGTGACATCAGCAGTGTCCCCTGTGTCCCCAGGGTGGCAGCAGGGAGCCCTGAGCCCCAGCATGGCTCATCCCCAGCAGTGTCCCCTGTGTCCCCAGGCTGATGGCATGGCCATGCAATGTCCCTGTGTCCCCATTGTGGCATCAGCAGTGTCCCCTGTGTCCCCAGGCTGGATGCAGGGCATGGAGGGACAGCCCTGTGCCTCAGTGTGACATCAGCAATGTCCCTTGTCCCCAGGCTGGCGGCAGGGCATGGAGGTCCCGGGGGACATCGCCATCGCCTACCTGCTGCAGGGCAGTTTCTATGGTCACTCTGTCCCCAGTGTGACATCAGCAATGTCCCTGTGTCCCCAGCATTGTCCCCTGTGTCCCCAGGCTGGCGGCAGGGCATGGAGGTCCCCGGGGACATCGCCATCGCCTACCTGCTGCAGGGCAGTTTCTATGGTCACTCTGACCCCAGTGTGACATCAGCAATGTCCCTGTGTCCCCAGGCTGGATGCAGGGCATGGAGGGACAGCCCTGTGCCTCAGTGTGACATCAGCAGTGTCCCCTGTGTCCCCAGGCTGGCGGCAGGGCATGGAGGTCCCTGTGACCCCAGCAATGTCCCTTGTCCCCAGGCTGGCGGCAGGGCATGGAGGTCCCAGGGGACATTGCTGTCGCCTACCTGCTGGTCACTCTGTCCCCATTCTATGGTCACTCTGTCCCCATTGTCCCTGTGTCCCCAGGCTGGCAGCAGGGAGCCCTGAGCCCCATTGTGGCCCATCCCCAGCAATGTCCCCTGTGTCCCATTGTCCCCAGGCTGGCGGCAGGGCATGGAGGTCCCTGGGGACATTGCCATCGCCTACCTGCTGCAGGGCAGTTTCTATGGTCACTCTGTCCCCATTGTCCCTGTGTCCCCAGGCTGGCGGCAGGGCATGGAGGTCCCTGTGACCCCAGCAATGTCCCTTGTCCCCAGGCTGTCGGCAGGGCATGGAGGGACAGCCCTGAGCTCATCCCCAGCAATGTCCCCTGTGTCCCATTGTCCCCAGGCTGGCAGCATGGCCCATCCCCAGCAATGTCCCCATTGTCCCTGTGTCCCCAGGCTGGCGGCAGGGCATGGAGGTCCCTGGGGACATTGCCATCGCCTACCTGCTGCAGGGCAGTTTCTACGGTCACTCTGTCCCCATTGTCCCCAGGCTGGCGGCAGGGCATGGAGGTCCCAGGGGACATCGCCATCGCCTACCTGCTGCAGGGCAGTTTCTACGGTCACTCTGTCCCCATTGTCCCCAGGCTGGCGGCAGGGCATGGAGGTCCCCGGGGACATCGCCATCGCCTACCTGCTGCAGGGCAGTTTCTACGGCCACTCGCTGTACGCCACAGCCTACATGGACACGTGGCGCAAGGACTCGCTGGTCATGCTGCTGCACCACCTGGTCACCCTGACCCTCCTCGCCTCCTCCTACGCCTTCCGGTCAGAGCTGGTGGGGTGGGGATGCTGGGGGGACTGGGGGGAAAATGGGGGGAAACTGGGGGAAAATGGGGGAATTCTGTGGGAATTGTGTGGGAGTTGTTTGGGAATTGTGTGGGGAAACTGTGGGAATCCTGTGGGAATCCTGCAGGAATTCTGTGGAGATCCTGTGGGAATCGTGTGGGAAAATTGTGGGAATCATGTGGGATCCTGTGGGGATCGTGTGGGAAAACTGTGGGAATCCTGCAGGAATTCTGTGGAAATCATGTGGGAAAACTGTGGGAATTTTGTGTGGGAAAACTGTGGGAATCATGTGGGAATACCGTGGGAATCCTGTAGGAAACCTGTGGGAATTCTGTGGGAATCATGTCAGAATCCTGTGGGAATCCCATGAGAATTCTGTGGGAATCCTGTGGGAATCATGTCAGAATCCTGTGGGAATCTTGTGGGAATCTCATGGGAATTGTGTGGGAATTCTGTGGGAATTGGGTGGGAATACCATGGGAATCCTGTGGGAATTCTGTGGAGATCATGTGGGAATCATGTGGGAAAACTGTGGGAATTGTGTGGAGATTCTGTGGGAATTCTGTGGGAATCCTGTGGGAAAACTGGGGGAATCATGTGGGAATCATGTGGGAATTCTGTGGGAATTGTGTGGGAATTGTGTGGGAATCGTGTGGGAATCGTGTGAGAATCGTGTTGGAGTTGTGTTGGAATTGTGTGGGAATCCTGTTTGAATTGCATGGAAATTCTGTGGGAATCCTGTGGGAAAAGTGGGGAAAACTGTGGGAATTGTGTGGGAATCCTGCGGGAATTCTGTGGAGATCATGTGGGAATCCAGTGGGAATTCTGTGGGAATCCTGTGGGAAAACTGTGGGAATTGTTTGGGAATTGTGTGGGAATCCTGTGGGAATCCTGTGGGAATTCTGTGGGAATTGTATGGGAATCGTATGGGAATCATGTGAGAATCGTGTTGGAGTTTTGTTGGAATTGTGTGGGAATCCTGTTTGAATTGTGTGGGAATTCCGTGGGAATTCTGTGGGAATCCTGTGGGAAAACTGGGGAAAACTGTGGGAATTGTGTGGAGATCATGTGGGAATCATGTGGGGAAAACTGTGGGAATTGTGTGGAGATTCTGTGGGAATTCTGTGGGAATCCTGTGGGAAAACTGGGGGAATCATGTGGGAATCATGTGGGAATCATGTGGGAATTCTGTGGGAATCCTGTGGGAATTCTGTGGGAATTGTATGGGAATTGTGTGGGAATCGTGTGAGAATCGTGTTGGAGTTGTGTTGGAATTGTGTGGGAATCCTGTTTGAATTGTGTGGAAATTCTGTGGGAATTCTGTGGGAAAACTGGGGGAATCCTGTGGGAATTCTGTGAGAATCTCATGGGAATTCTGTGGAGATCATGTGGGAATCCTGTGGGAATTCTGTGGAGATCATGTGGGAATTGTGTGGGAAAACTGTGGGAATCCTGTGGGAATACCATGGGAATCCTGTAGGAAACCTGTGGGAATTCTGTGGGAATCCCGCAGGAATTGTGTGGGAATTCTGTGGGAATCATGTCAGAATCCTGTGGGAATTGTGTGGAAATTCTGTGGGAATCTCATGGGAATCCTGTGGGAATTGTGTGTTTTCCCCCCTTTTTTCCCTGTTTTCCACCCATTTTCCCTGTTTCCCCCCTTTTTTCCCTGTTACCTCCCTTTTCCCCCTTTTTTCTCCTGTTTTCCCCCTTTTTGTTCCCTGTTTTCCCCCTTTTTGTTCCCTGTTTTCCCCCTTTTTGTTCTCTGTTTTCCCTTGCCCTTTTCCTCCCCACTTTTTTCCCCATCATTTCTCCCTGATTTTCCCCCATTTTTCCTTCATTCCTCGATTCCCCTTTTTCCCATTTATTCCATTTTCCTCCTTTTTCCCCATTTTTCCCCCATTCCCTCCTGATTTCCCCATTTTTCCCCCTTTCATTCCTCGATTTTTCCCCTTTTATCCCATTTTTTCCCCCCTTCTTCCCCATTTATTCTGGTTTTTTCCCATTTTTTTCCCACTTTTTCCCATTTTCCCCCATTTTTCCCCCATTTCCCCCATTTTTCCCCGCAGGTACCACAACGTGGGCATCCTGGTGCTGTTCCTGCACGACATCAACGACGTGCAGCTGGAGTTCACCAAGCTCAACGTGTACTTCAAGCACCGCGGGGGAGTTTACCATCGGCTGAACAACCTCGTCTCCAACCTCGGCTGCCTGGCCTTCTGCCTCAGCTGGTCAGCTGGGGGCTGAGTCCCTTTTGGGGCTGGGGGCTGAGTCCTGATCCTCATCCCGATTTGGGGCTGGGGTCTGAGTTCTGATCATTTGGGACTGGGGGCTGAGTCCTGATCCTGGGGCTGGGGTCATCATCCCATTTGGGGCTGGGGGCTGAGTCCTGATCATTTGGGGCTGGGGCCTGAGTCCTGATCTGCATCCCCATTTGGGGCTGGGGGCTGAGTCCTGATCATTTGGGGCTGGGGGCTGAGTCCTGATCCCAATCCTGATCCCAATCCTGGGTCTGGGGTCATCATCCCATTTGGGGCTGGGGTCCGAGTCCTGATTTGGGGCTGGGGGCTGAGTCCTGATCATTTGGGGCTGGGGGCTGAGTTCTGATCCCAATCCTGGGGCTGGGGTCATCATCCCATTTGGGGCTGGGGGCTGAGTCCTGATCCTGGGGCTGGGGGCTGAGTCCTGATCATTTGGGGCTGGGGGCTGAGCTGAGTTCTGATCATTTGGGGCTGGGGTCTGAGTCCCATTTGGGGCTGGGGGCTGAGTCCTGATCATCTGGGGCTGGGGGCTGAGTCCCATTTGGGGCTGGGGGCTGAGTCTTGATCCTGGGGCTGGGGGCTGAGTCCTGATCCCAATCCTGGGGCTGGGGTCATCATCCCGATTTGGGGCTGGGGTCTGAGTCCTGATTTGGGGCTGGGGTCTGAGTCCTGATCCTGGGGCTGGGGTCTGAGTCCTGATCTGCATCCTGATCCTGGGTCTGGGGTCCTCATTCTGATCATTTGGGGTCTGGGGTCCTCATCCTGATTTGGGGCTGGGGTCTGAGTCCTGATCCTGGGGCTGGGGTCCGAGTCCTGATCCTGACCCTCATCGCCATCCCAATCCTCATCCCGATTTTGGGTCTGGGGTCCTCATCCTGATCTGCATCCTGATCCTGGGTCTGGGGTCCTCATCCTGATTTGGGGCTGGGGGCTGAGTCCCATCTGGGGCTAGGGTCTGAGTCCTGATTTGGGGCTGGGATCCGAGTCCTGATCTTCATCCTGATCCTAACCTTCCTGCTGGGTCTGGGGTCCTCATCCCCATTTGGGGTCTGGGGTCCTCGTCCTGATCCCAATCCTGATCCCAATCCTGGGGTCCTCATCCTGATCCTGACCCTTCCTCCTGGGTCTGGGGTCTTCATCCTGATCTTCATCCCCATTTTGGGTCTGGGGCTCTGACCCTGATCCCATTCCTGGGTCTGGGGTCCTCATCCCGGTTCTGTCCCTCATCCCCTGTCCTGCTGTCCTGCCCTTGCCCAGGAGCAGGAATTGGGATTCCTGAGGTTCTGCCCTTTCCCAGGAGTCAGATTTCCACCCCAAACAGGGATTGGGATGACCAGGGAGGCTGTGCTGGCTCTGCCCCTTCCCAGGAGCAGGAATTGGGATTTCTGAGGT